>NC_134274.1:36014599-36304599 GCF_031893055.1 Leptodactylus fuscus
CCACAATCTAAGGAATGCAATACAGTGGGATGAGCACTGACCTCTCTACTTTACCAACTCCCTTTTACCCCAATCAAAAATAGGGTTATGGAGGTTCAACCAGGGGAGCCCCAAAATTATATCAGAAGACAGATGCTCCATAACAAAAAGGTTTATGACTTCAGTGTGTGTCGATCCCACTTGCAAAGAGATCAAGGGGGGTTTAAAACGGACTTTACCCCTGGCCAGTGGAGTAAAATCCGCTCTTGTAACAGAAATAGGAGTGTCAAGTGGCAAAAGCTCAATGCCCAAAGATGCCACAACCGAAAATTGAATAAAGTTTGCTGCAGACCCAGAATTAACTAGGGCCTTGCCAGAAACAGATCTGTCCCCAGAGGACAAAGACACAGATAACATCATCTTATTCCCCCCAAATACCTGGCTGCCTGAGTGGTTCTTCTGATTACCACTCAGGCACTGAAGTAAGTTTGTTTTGTTTGTTTGTTGACTTGTATTGATTTCCTGAGGCTGAATCCACCTGAATAAAGGTCATATCTAGAGATGAGCGAGTACTGTTCGGATCAGCCGATCCGAACAGCACGCTCCATAGAAATGAATGGATGCACCTGGTACTTCCGCTTCCGGCTGCTTAACCCCCCATGTGCCGGCTACGTCCATTCATTTCTATGCGAGCGTGCTGTTCGGATCGGCTGATCCGAACAGGACTCGCTCATCTCTATTTGTTTTTACTCCAGCACAGTGAATGGACCTTGAAAAAACTGCGTTTTTGCCAAAAACTTCTCCTATTGACTTGTATTGATTTCCTGAGGCTGAATCCGCCTCAGGTCATATCGCTTATTTTTTCCGCTAGTGGAAAAAAACCCACTAGAGGAAAAAAGAATGCTAGCGGTCTACATAGACCTCTATTGTGAGGGGGTGGATTTTGAGGTGAATTCTTCGCCAAAATTTGCCCCCTCTTGCTCCGTGTGAACTAGCCCTAAGGGTTTGTGAGACCTTTGTAGTACATACTATTCACATTTGCATGCGCTGAATAGTTACAGTACACACATGTGATTTGGCCTTATGTACCAATATAGTTAACCCCTTTGTGACATGTGCCATAACAGTACAATGGATGTTGGGAGGTAACTAGCAGGGACCAGGTGGCAGTGCCCTTGGCATAAATGATAATGAATATGATGTCATAGCCTAAGAAATAGATTGGGAGGCGACACAATACACATCACGATCGCAGGGTGCTCAGACACTGCAGCGACATGCCAGCCCATAGCTGCGCGCTTCATCGCTAGCTCCTCCCACATGAGTGCAGGCGCAGGCCCTAGCGCACTGGTGGACAGGTGCAGGGGATTAGTGCAGCGCTCGGGCTATAGGAGGCTCCTGTTACCGGACACCAGTCGGTGCAAAACGAAACCGTATAGCGTGCAATAACAAGCTGCACCGGTATTACTGAAGAAAGACTAGAGACACTGCTCTCCACCCTCGGGGAGCTCATAGCGGTGCAATGGCTTTTCCACTGGTAAGGGGCTGCTCAGTGTTCTCTCCGGGCTCTGGCCCAGCGCACGCGCTTTCGGGTTAGTCACATAACAAACTTGTTTTTTTTTTTTGTAAGATGCTGCTGCTTTATACACTAAGTCTTATTGGAAGCTCAGCAGTGCAGACCAGCATCGTGTAGTATGTAGTAGTAGCAGCATACAACCTCAGTAACATGGTGTGGTAGTACGCTGGGCATAGCTGGGGCTGGGTGCACGTGGGTGGACAAGTTTTATCCTTCCTAATTTTGCACTGCTACCCCGTCTGGTCTGGGGTTCTTCCGGACACGCCCATGACTGAAGTTGGCGGGAAAGTAGCAGGAGGCGGGTGCGGAGACTGCAGGCGGCCGCGGAAGTCTGAGCGAGCTGTTTGCGCCTCCAGCACGTGTAGTAGTGCAGGCGTCCTCTAGTGGTGGTATAGGAAACTACATTGTCACTGAGTGGGCGATAAAGCAAGGTACCGGATACGTGTGCACTGTATTCACACTCCGGCATACTTGACTAGTTTTTGTAACCAGATATTACTGCTTGGCTATCCCTGTCCTGGCTACTGCTGGGCGGGGCTATCCCTGTCCTCTGCTGCTGGGCGGGGCTATCCCTGTCCTGGCTACTGCTGGGCGGGGCAATCTCTGTACAGGCTACTGCTGGGCGGGGCTATCCCTGTACAGGCTACTGCTGGGCGGGGCTATCTCTGTACAGGCTACTGCTGGGCGGGGCTATCCCTGTACAGGCTACTGCTGGGCGGGGCTATCTCTGTACAGGCTACTGCTGGGCGGGGCTATCCCTGTACAGGCTACTGCTGGGCGGGGCTATCCCTGTACAGGCTACTGCTGGGCGGGGCTATCCCTGTACAGGCTACTGCTGGGCGGGGCTATCTCTGTACAGGCTACTGTTGGGCGGGGCTATCCCTGTACAGGCTACTGCTGGGCGGGGCAATCTCTGTACAGGCTACTGTTGGGCGGGGCTATCCCTGACCTGGCTACTGCTGGGCGGGGCTATCCCTGACCTGGCTACTGCTGGGCGGGCCTATCCCTGTACAGGCTACTGCTGGGCGGGGCTATCCCTGTACAGGCTACTGCTGGGCGGGGCAATCTCTGTACAGGCTACTGTTGGGCGGGGCTATCCCTGACCTGGCTACTGCTGGGCGGGGCTATCCCTGACCTGGCTACTGCTGGGCGGGGCTATCCCTGTACTGGCTACTGCTGGGGGGGGGGCGCTATCTCTGCATTGGCTACTGCTGGGTGAGGCTATCCCTTTACTGGCTACTGCAGGGCTGGGCTATCTCTGCACTGGCTACTGCTGGGCGGGGCTATCCCTGTCCTGGCTACTGTCAACAGAAACACATGTATAGTCCCCAAATATGAAGCTTGGTCTCAATAGGAGGCTAGGTTTGGCACCTCCCGAAATTGTTTCTTCATATGCAGTAAGAAAACAGTCATTCATTCTTTTTTTGTATCTTGGTCTCAATAAACTTGCTGACAAAGAGGGTAATTGAGTAGTGGGCCTGTAGCATGGCACAAAATGGATTCCATGTTTTTCCATTGGGAGCATTTTTGCATTTGATATTGAAAGTCTCCATTAAAGGGGCTCCATCACTGGGAAAAGTCATTTTTAACTAAACACATACTTGCATAGGCTTTAGAAAGTCTATTCCACACCTACCTTTAGTATGTAAATTGCTTCAGTGGTTTCTGAAGTCTGTTTTTATTCATATGCTAATGAGCCTCCAGCCAGCACAGGAAGTTCCCAGCAGCCTCCTCTCTCCCATTATCTTCTATGTGTGTGAGGCAAACAGGAAGCTGAGTCGTCATCAGCAGCAGCAGCCTCCCATAGAAAACAATAGGAGAGGTGTGCACCATCTATCGTGCACCAGTCCAATTAGCATATTAATATAAACGGACTTATTCAGACACCACTGAGGCAATCTACATACAAAAGGTAGGTGTGAAATACACTTTCTAAAGCCTATGCAAAGGTGTGATTAGTTAAAAATGACTTTTCCTAGTGATAGAGCCTCTTTCAGTATTGTCCAGCTGTAGAGGAGTCAATCCAGCTCGAGAATTTCTTCAGCTATATTCTGCTCCAGGCAGTAAAACTTCTCTAACTTTAACACAGTGCTATTGGGCTATTCTTGGCCAGTGATCACTTATGGTCATTTTAGCCATCTGCTTTTTTATTTTTATATTCTAGAGTTGGCTTAATCCTAAGAGCATGATGCTACTCCTGACATGACTGTCTAGCTGATGACTGTATACCCCATGACTAACTATAACTCTGCAGTGTGGGGGTTTCTGTTATTGCACAGCAGGGCTATGGAGTTGGTAGGCCAAACCATCACTAGTGTAATTTTATTTTTACGAACAATTTGAATGTAGGCCCCTCTTGATCTTGAGGCCCTAGGCTGAAGCCTAGTTAGCCTATTGGTAAATCCGGCACTGCTTAGACTACATATGAACCCTGCATGGGTCCCAGATCGGTGACAGCCATACCTACCCACTCATGCTCTTTGATTCCAGTCTGAAGTTGTATTGCCATGGTATTTTGGAACGTTATGCCGTACTAGGGAGTCTCTACAGCCTGCCTCACTTGTAATATATCTTGTGCAGCCCAAAACATGAGGTTATTGGTTCTGTCCTGATGGTGCTAGCAGAACATAGGTGTGTTGTCTTATCAACCACATCTGGCTTTCTGATATATTGAAATGTGTGTGGAGTTTTTTCCCTGCTCCAAACTGGCTATTTCTTCAAGTTGACATCCTATGGACAGGATAAGTCTTTAGCATGTGATCTGGTGTGGTTCTGACCATCCAGACCCTGCACTGATCAGCTGTTGTAGCAGCTTTTTGGTGCTGGAAGCCACTTGTAGACAGGCAGTGCAGCTCCTTGTCAAGTAATGGAGCAGCTCTACAGCCCTTATCCACTGCACAGTGATTCTACCAGGAAACTACATCACCTCTCCTACTGATTGAATAGCTGTGCTGCCTGTCCACTGTCAGCTTCTGCCACCCAGAGGCTGCTGCAGCAACGGCTGATCTGTTGGGCCCCTGCAGAACACATTTGGAAGACCTAACCTATGGATAAGTCCTCTGAAGTCTGAGCCCAGAAAACCCCCATCCTGCTATAGCTCTTACAGTTTTAGCTTTCACTCCAAGGCTTCCAAAAGCCCTATTTTATTTATTTTGTAGTGATTTGGTGAGTTTTATTTTTACAGGACAATCTATAACTTGTAAGGGGGCGTTCACACTACCGTCGGTGTCCGACATGTAGTGTCCGCTCCTAGTGTCCGCTCAAAATCTGTCACGGACACTAGGAGCGGACACTAGATGTGTTCGTGACACCTGTCATTCACTTGAATGGGCATTGGGTGCGTTCTTTTGCACTCCGTGCCCGTCCTTTCCTGTCCGCAAGAGAAGATGTCCGACTTCTCAAGCGGACAGAAAAACCCGGCATGCAGGGTTCCTCTGTCTGCTTGAGAAGTCGGACATCTTCTCTTGCGGACAGGGAAGGACGGGCACGGAGTGCAAAAGAACGCACCCGATGCCCATTCAAGTGAATGACAGGTGTCACGGACACATCTAGTGTCCGCTCCTAGTGTCCGTGACAGATTTTGAGCGGACACTAGGAGCGGACACTACATGTCGGACACCGACGGTAGTGTGAACGCTCCCTTAGTGTGTTGGGAAGTCATTTAGTCTGGCCAGAGGACCAAAAAAATGGGGGTAGTCCATTGGACTGAAACAATGACTGACAAACCAATCCCATTGACTATAATGGGGTTTGTTGGGTTTCAGAGGTGCCCCCCCAAACTAAAGCTGGGCTTGCATCACTTTCATCTGATAACTCTTGATAGTTCTCTGCCAGATGGACACTGTCACAATATAACCTTAGTGTGCTTTTTTTTTTTAACCTGGGAACGTGTGTGACCTAGTTCAGTCTGATTAGTATAAGGGGTGCCCAGAGTGCCAGCAATGTCTCCCTTTTGAAATTAGAAGTTTATGCAAAACTAAAATTACTGACTTGTATTTTTCTTTCAACACAGAAGGATGATCTAGGGAGAAATAAGGATTGCTGGGGATGCCCTACTGACACCCCATCGCTCTCTACATGCAGCAGTGCTGACATATTCTGCAGCATAAACGCCATGCTGGATAATTCTCTGGACTTCACTGGGGTCTGCACTACTCCCAATGCCAAGGGTAAATGTGACCATCTTCAAGGTACACTTTTTGAAAACTTTGTGCTAAACTTGAATAACTTGTCAACAGATGTTGATGGCTAATTTTTAGGATGTATCATTATTAGGTGGGTGTCCCTGAACCCATCTATTAACTGGTGTCAAGCCCAGTTCACACATGCATTTGGGTTTCTGTTCAGAGAGTCCGTTTAGGGACCCCTCGAATGGGAAGTTATGTGCGTTCTGTTTCTACATGAAACATACAGAAAGAAAAAGGCTGCTTGCAGGACTTTTCTGTCCAGATGTTGCATGTGGAAACCACATGGACCCCATTATAGTCTATGGGGTCCACAGGTTTCCCAGGTAATCACCTTTTAATGCATATAGGTTCCATGCGGGGGGTCCCCAATTGGAAGCCAAAGCACTCAATTATCTTATTTCTTTATGCTCCTTAAGAAAAAGAAACCTTCAGCCTTTCATGGAACTTGCATAAATATAGGGGTGTTCAATTAATGAAACTTGACTCAAGAAATTGTGATTATGGCAAAAGGAGCAGAAATGTGAAAGTTCTGGTGCTGACTTCCATTTTTGGAACCTGGTCACCCCTTTAATGATGTTGCAGAGTTAATCAGTGTCAAACTAGAAGTGACTACAGAACTGATAAATGTAGGCTTAAAATATACACATGAATAGGCAGTACCTCAGCATGGTCACTACAGTTTACAGAGCAATTTACTGCTGTCTCTAGACACTGGCCCCCCCTTCCCACTGTTCTGATATTGATGACATCTAAGGACAAGGTCATCAATGTTTGGGTTTAGATAACCCATTTAATTAAAGGGGTATTCCCATAACTCTTGTTCTGCAGCTTGAAGACTCTGTACTCTCTTCACTTCCTGGATTTCTTGCACATTGTTGGGCGGGGTTTCACTTGCTCTGCTATCCACAGTATAACGCTGATGTGGAAACTGATGTAGCAGAACTGGAATTGAGTCAGCTTGCATTACATACAGAGGTAACAGACTCCTTATCTCAGCCCTTATCAGCCAAATTCAATTAAACCGGCTGATAAGTGGAAAAGCTGAAGATAGATAGCACAGTAATCCCGGAGCTCTCACCTCCCCTATATGAGGAGCTCCCGTTGCTTGTCAGCCCCTCCCTCCCCCCTGAGAACAGGCAGCTATGTCACTTGACAAATGAGCAGATAATCCCAAGGGCCAGTGTCAACAATGAAGTAAATAAATTAAGATAGCGGCCAAACAAAGCAGTTTTGATAAAGCAATTTATTTAGGAAAAGTCTTATATCTACATAAACTAGCAGTATAGATAGGATCCTTGTTTTGGGACAACCCCTTTAATTGCTATCAATCTTGACTATAAGGCTTTCCTTTCTTGTGCCAAGTAGAGCTGCTTGCTTTGCTTCAGGTTTCTGTATGGTTATACTGTTAAAGTGGGTCTGCAGAGTGTAGGGGGTGCTGAAAATGTGCTGCTTCTCACTAAGGTAAAACTCCAGAGCTTGTATAAATAAGGATTAGAGATGAGCGAGTAGTGTTCGATCGAGTTGGTGTTCGATCGAATACTACGGTATTCGAAATACTCGTACTCGATCGAACACTACTAGCTGTTCGAAGTTTAAGGTTCGATGCAGAACCAGCGTTGATTGGCAGAATGCTATACATTCTGCCAATCAACGCTGGTTCTTCTCTTATCTTTAGAAGTCTTCTCCGCGCAGCGTCCCCGCGGCGTCTTCCAGCTGGAATTCACTCTGCCTAGGCATGCGCAGTCGGCTCTGCCTAGGCCCCAATGCCTAGGCAGAGTGAATTCCAGCCGGAAGAAGACGCGGGGCGCTGCGGCGGGAGAAGACTTCGAGAAGAATCCAGCCCGACCGTCACTCGTGGACTTGGTAAGTATAATTTTATCGAATTTTGCCTACCCCTGAAACGAGCATTTCCCCCCATAGACTATAATGGGGTTCGAAATCCGTTCAAACAGTCGAACAGTGTGCGGCTGTTCGAATCGGATTTCGAACCTCAGACATTTTAGTGTTCGCTCATCTCTAATAAGGATACATTTATATACTGGATAAAGCTTATCCAGTATATAAATGTATCCTTATGTACAATTGTATCATACCCTACTTTATCAGGGGATAATCATACTCATTAGGGAGAGTGTGCACCTACGCAAGCGTACGGAGACTTACAAGCCATTTCTGCTCCGCTGGGGATTATGGGAATAATATGCAAATCTATTCTCCAGGATGTAATTAGGAGAACTGTGCCTCTGTTTGCTGCCCTCTAGGGGCAGCCCACCTAACATCATGCATGACTCGTTTAATAAGCCTAATATTGTAATGCGGGGATTATTGCCAAACTAGTATTTCTATTCCAAAAAGAACAGATTCCCAGCTATGGACAGCGCTGTTTTGATCTGTTGGATCTCCTCAGCATAGCGTAGGGATACTAGTTTGGTATGAGTGTGGAATGAGTGACTCATTAAACGAGTCATGCATGATGTTAAGTGGGCTGCCCTAGAGGGCAGGTAGGTGCACACTCTCCCTAATGAGTATGATTATCCCCTGATCCTGGTCTATAGTCTCTCACTCTGCCAAACTAGTATCCCTACGCTATGCTGAGGAGATCCAACAGATCTATCCTGACTTAATTGGTGTGTAAAATGGCTTTCCTTGAATTCTAAGCACAGCTAGGGAGGTAGAAAGAGGAGGGGTGTGATAATGCAATGGCTTAGGGGCATAGCAGTAGGTGCTACCTGCTGCTGGTGGAGAGCTCCTTGTATTTAGCATAACCTCAGATAAATGGTCTTTAATTCCTATTCCTAAGCAGACTTTACAGATACAGAGGGAGCTACAGCAAGCAGGATGCTCTTCCCCACATCACACGATCAGTCTCCTTGTGGCCTTCCTGACACAAACGACTTGTGCCTTGGACTGCAATCCCTTGGCCTCACAGGTTGGGACAGACTGTGGAGCACTCAGGACTCAGAGGTTTCTGGACAGTCCAACACACCATCAGCTGCTCATTCAGGTGAGACAATTTTTATATATTGCCAATAAGTTTCAATCTAAATCAGAGATGCCATTACTCTATCATGTGAATAGCTCACTGAATTAGACGGTGTCATTTTACCAGAATAACCTTTATCTATACCTATTACTGGAACTTAAGTGCTCCACCTTAGTTTGAATGGGGCAGGAGGTCAAAGATAAGATAAGATAATCCTTTATTAGTCCCACAGTGGGGAAATTTCAGCATGTTACAGCAGCACAGTAATACAGATACAGGATAATACACAGTAATATATTACAGGACACACATAAGCTGAGAAGAGAAGATATACTAGGAGTCCATAGCAGCTAAGGAACAGAAGAGAAAAGAAGGAAGACTTCATAACCATAATCATTAGTTTTCTGTGCGGAGTGTCTTTGCTTGGTCTGATGTAGATTATACAGCCTGATCGCGGTTGGAAGGAAGGACTTGCGATAGCTCCTTCTCACACTTGGGGTGAAGCAGACGGTCACTTACAGTGCTGCCAAGTCCCATCAAGGTCCCATACATGGGGTGGGATTTGTTCTCCTGCATGAAGGTCACCACGGACAGTATCCATCTGTCACCCACCACATGCACTGGGTCCAGGGGGCTCCCCAGGACAGAGCTGGCCCTTCTGATCAGCCTGTCAAGTCTATTTCTGTCCCTGGTTGATATACTGCTCCCCCAGCAGGCCACACCGAAAAAGATGGCTGAAGCAAGAGTTGAAAAAGGCCCCAAGAAGTGGCCCCTGGACTCCGAAGGCCCTCAGCCTCTGAGCAGGTAGAGTCTGCTGTGACCTTTTAGGTGCAGCGCCCCCAGGTGATCAGCTCAGTCTAGTTTATTATTGAGGAGCACACCCAGATACTTATAGGTGCTGACTATCTCAATGCATGTCCCTTGGATCTCCAACGGGGTCGGAGCACCTCTCCGTTTACTAAAGTCCACCGCCATCTCCTTGGTCTTCCCAGCATTAATCCTGAGCTGGTTCCGCTGGCACCATTCAACAAAGTCCCAGTTTAAGTCTCTGTATCCCCTATCGTTACCGTCAGTGATAAGGCCTACTATAGCAGAGTCATCGGAGTACTTCTGTAAGTAACAGCTGGAGGAGTTGTGCCTAAAGTCAGCAGTGTACAGTGTGAAGAGAAATGGGGCAAGAACTGTACCTTGTGGTGCCCCCGTACTACAGATCACAGTGTCAGACACACAGTCCCAGGCTCTCACATCCTGAGGGCGGTTAGTCAGGTAGTATAGGATCCAGTTGGACAGGTGATAGTTCACACCACCAAGGTTCAGCTTCTCCCTCAGTAGCCCTGGCTGAATGGTGTTGAACGCACTGGAGAAATCAAAGAACATTATCGTCACAGATGTGAACACTCAGTCCCTTCATTTTCAATGGGAATGGATCTCCAGCAATTTCCATTAAAATGAGGTATCTGTACTTGTGACCTGAAGTTTCATTCAAACTAGGGAAGAACACCCCAGTTCTTGTGACTCAGGGGAAGGGCCTAACTGCTGGGACCCCTAGTAGTCATCAAGTTGCCCTATATCCTGCTTTAAGTTGAGCATTTCTTCTATTCTGATTTGTGTAGTAAACTTGTCCTGCAAACTGCGCCCTTGCCACCTGTAACCGCACATGATTGAGTTAGCTGTTTTTCTAGTATTGACTTGGAGTCAGCCATTGTCAAATCAGTCCTATTAAAGTGTTACTGTAACAGTCCACAGTATGCCACTACTATGTGTGAAGACCATTGCCTGCTTTTAGTGTCCTGAATGTAAATGTATGCATGAAGAAACAATGCAGTACAGTGTGCTAGCATTGCTTAAAGGTACTCATGCTTAAAGGAGTTATCCAGGCTAAAAAACTTGTCAGGAGAGATGTAGAAAAATAAAAGCGCACTCTTGCAGTTCCATTGTCTCCATAGTCCATGAATCAACAGGTGTGACACAGGAGGTCACAGCCAGCAAGGACTTCCCGCAAAATCAGATATCCAAGCCGCAGAACTGGACTGCATGGGGAGCGACTGTCCCCCTTCCCCAATAAAAAAAAAAAAATAAAGAAAGCGAAACTAGTGTGAAAATGGTCAAAGGAAAAATGGCGTCTATAAAATCTGCAAAATAACAATACAAAAAATATCTTAAGTGCAATGAGAATTCTGCCAGCATATGTCTATAGAAGAAACATGTGAGCCATCATCACAAACTCATCAGTCTGCAATCTGGCTGTACAAATGACTGCAGCTTGTTTGTAGGACCATAGCTACCCAAACTGCAGTTGTTGCTAATTTTAATGTCTCTGGGAAGTATGAAAACAAAGAAATATAAAGTGCAAATGGCTGGAGGGATTACTACTCTAGACAGTGAGTGGATGGGTATCTTGGAGGACTTCCTGCATGTTGGTATACTCCAGGAAAATGGAGTGCAGTGAAATCTTAGCAGCCTTTGAAACGGGTTAGTATGGCGCTAATTGGATAATCATTTGGCATGATTATCCAAACTAATTCACCGCAATTTTTTTCGACAGTGTTTTTTTTAGCTGCGTCTTGCTGTTGGGCCTAATCCTTATCATCTTTGCATCACACTATAAGGATAATACGCCCCTATAACCTGTTAAGGCAGTCCATGATTTAGAAGAATGTTGTGGTGCCTTACATAAGGCTTCATGTACTGCAGGTACACTAGAACTGTGCCCAAGCAATCCTAACTTCGCTGTTTAAAGGAGTTGACAGCAAAACGTATCCTATTTACAGAATACAGTAGATGATGGCTGTGCACAATTCAGGTTCATGGATCTATTGTCCCACTGACTACTTTGCTATCCTGTGATCATCAGCTTCTCTCCACTTGCTACTCTGGGTCTGCTGTAACATCAGATAGGTGAATACACGGCCCCATAGAAGTGAGTGGAGCACCAGTCACGCAAGCACATTGGCACTCAATTCACAAGATGGCCTTAGGAGAACCTGGCGGTCACACTTATCCTTTCTGTGGATAAGGTGTAAGTGTCATAACAAGACAAACCCCTTTAACTAAACATTTGACTCTGCTTTCATATTTCTCCTCCTTTAATACTGAAGGGGGAGGGGGTGTCATCTTTTGATCGTCCACCTCAGGCAGAATAGAGGCAGCTATGGCGGCCGCCAAAGTTTGACACCCGGCATCTCCAGTACGATTAACCACTTCCCAACATCTGCCGTATTAGTAGGGTGGATGTCAGGAAGTGGTTAATAGGAGCAGTATCGTCTTTCTAGTGGTATACAATACCACCTATCTCTGAGGACATTAAAGGTTCGCTTTACGTTGAGACTCCACATTGCGGAAAAACAGATTTTTTTTTTTTTTGTTGCAGATTTTGCTGCTTTTTTTTTTTTTTTTTTTTTTTTTTTTTTTTTGAGACAAACCCAGGAGTGGCTACAAAAGAAATGGGAAATATATAGGAATATACCTCCTGCTCAATCGACTCCTGGCTTTGGCTCAGAAAACCTCAGCAAAATCTGCAAAAAAAAAAAAGTGTTTTACAGAACCAGCAAACAGAATGAAATTTAATCAATTTACTGCATCCTCACATTGCAGGAAAAAAAAATGTGGAAGATGCTGCAAATTAAGATGTGTGCACTGTGACCATGGCAGGTTTATTCTAGCTGCGCAATCACAAGCATTTCCACATATGATTAATAGAGGGAGAAAGTGCAGGAAAATGCAACAAAAGCTCCAAAAAAAAATACTGTGGAAAAAAACCAAACTAATTCACTGCTATTTTTTTCCACAGTGTTTTTTTTAGCTGCGTCTCGCTGTTGGGCCTAATCCTTATCATCTTTGCATCACACTATAAGGATAAAGCCTCATGTAGCGGCCACAGCAAAACAAAGTGCTGCTGGAAAAAACACAGCGACATCGCATCATAGTTTTTCCTGCAGCGTTTTTCACAGAAAGTCAGTAGCGGTTCCCACTGCGGACTTTCTGCTTCCATTATACCTATAGGGAAACCAATGGCGTTTCTGTAGGTATAAGTGACATGAAGCAATTTCCAAAACCACCACACACATATATACCTACACAGTCATACATATAACATACACTCACCGGCCACTTTATTAGGTACACCTGTCCAACTGCTCGTTAACACTTAATTTCTAATCAGCCAATCACATGGCAGCAACTCAGTGCATTTAGGCATGTAGACATGGTCAAGACAATCTCCTGCAGTTCAAACCGAGCATCAGTATGGGGAAGAAAGGTGATTTGAGTGCCTTTGAACGTGGCATGGTTGTTGGTGCCAGAAGGGCTGGTCTGAGTATTTCAGAAACTGCTGATCTACTGGGATTTTCACGCACAACCATCTCTAGGGTTTACAGAGAATGGTCCGAAAAAGAAAAAACATCCAGTGAGTGGCAGTTCTGTGGGCGGAAATGCGTTGTTGATGCCAGAGGTCAGAGGAGAATGGCCAGACTGGTTCGAGCTGATAGAAAGGCAACAGTCACTCAAATAGCCACCCGTTACAACCAAGGTAGCCAGAAGAGCATCTCTGAATGCACAGTACGTCGAACTTTGAGGCAGATGGGCTACAGCAGCAGAAGACCACACCGGGTGCCACTCCTTTCAGCTAAGAACAGAAAACTGAGGCTACAATTTGCACAAGCTCATCGAAATTGGACAATTGAAGATTGGAAAAACGTTGCCTGGTCTGATGAGTCTCGATTTCTGCTGCGACATTCGGATGGTAGGGTCAGAATTTGGCGTCAACAACATGAAAGCATGGATCCATCCTGCCTTGTATCAACGGTTCAGGCTGGTGGTGGTGGTGTCATGGTGTGGGGAATATTTTCTTGGCACTCTTTGGGCCCCTTGGTACCAATTGGGCATTGTTGCAACGCCAAAGCCTACCTGAGTATTGTTGCTGACCATGTCCATCCCTTTATGACCACAATGTACCCAACATCTGATGGCTACTTTCAGCAGGATAATGCAATGCCATGTCATAAAGCTGGAATCATCTCAGACTGGTTTCTTGAACATGACAATGAGTTCACTGTACTCCAATGGCCTCCACAGTCACCAGATCTCAATCCAATAGAGCATCTTTGGGATGTGGTGGAACGGGAGATTCGCATCATGGATGTGCAGCCGACAAATCTGCGGCAACTGTGTGATGCCATCATGTCAATATGGACCAAAATCTCTGAGGAATGCTTCCAGCACCTTGTTGAATCTATGCCACGAAGAATTGAGGCAGTTCTGAAGGCAAAAGGGGGTCCAACCCGTTACTAGCATGGTGTACCTAATAAAGTGGCCGGTGAGTGTATATACCTACACAGTTATACATATACCATATATACCTACACAGTCATATGTATACCTACAGTCATATACCTACACAGTCATACATATACCATATATACCTACAGTCATATATATACCTACAGTCATACATATAACATATATACCTATACAGTCATATATATACCTACAGTCATATACCTACACAGTCATACATATACCATATAGCCACAACTCAAGAAGAGGCAAGATATTCACTTGCTTCGTGGACTTTAAGAAGGCATTTGACTCAGTATGGCACCCAGGCATGCTCCTGCAACTCCTAGAGAGTGGAATAGGAGGAAGAACGTACGACGTCATCAAGAGCTCCTACACCCGAAACCAGTGCAGTGTGAAGGTGAATGGGAAAAGGACAGCATACTTCCAACAGGCCCGAGGGGTCAGACAAGGCTGTAGCCTGAGCCCAACGCTCTTCAACATCTATATCAATGAACTGGTTACAGCTCTGGAGGCCTCACCAACCCCAGGCCTCGCCCTGAACGACCGGGAGGTGAAGTTCCTGCTATACGCCGACGACCTCCTACTCCTGTCCCCCACTGAGAAAGACCTCCAAGAAAGCCTGTCAGTGCTGGAAAAATTCAGCACCACATGGGCTCTACCCATCAACCAGAAGAAGACCAAAGTCATGGTATTTCAGAAGAAGGGCCACAATAAAGCCCCCACCCCACAATTCACACTGAATGGCTCCACACTGGAGAAAACCAACAGCTACACCTACCTGGGACTGGAGCTCAGCCAATCAGGAAGCTTCAAAGCAGCAATAGAAACCCTGAAAGGAAAAGCCTGCAGAACCTTCTACGCCATCAGAAGACTGCTGTACCACCTCAAACCACTGGTCAGGGTCTGGAGGAAGATATTTGACATAGTCATTGCTCCGATCCTTCTCTATGGCAGTGAGGTTTGGGGCCCAGCCACCTACCCAGACCAGTCAAAGTGGGATTCCAGCCCAACAGAGACCTTCCACCTGGAGTTCTGCAAGTACCTCCTCCATGTCCACCGCAGTACCTCCAACATGGGATGCCGGGCAGAGCTAGGCAGACTCCCCGTTTGGCTCACCATACAGAAGAGGGCGCTATCATTCTGGACACACATACAGGGGCGCAGTCCTGGCTCTTAACACCACAAAGCCTGGCTGAGCCACAGAGCCCTGAGCAAACCCGATACCCCCCAACCAAGCACCAGCCATCTGCCAAGCCAAAACCCCCAACATGCCCTGAACAAGGCTCAAATAAAAGGAGTCATTGAGAGAAACAGAGAGAGGTACATCGAGGAATGGAGAAGTGCAATAAATAACTCCAAGAAACTCACTGTGTACCAGTCACTGCAAAGAGACTACACCATGGCCACCTACCTGGAGAGAATACCCCACCCCAAACACAGACAGAACCTGAGCCGGTACAGACTGAGCGCCCACAACCTGGAGATGGAGACGGGGCGACACAGGCAGACGTACAAGCCACGGGAGAACAGACTGTGCCAGCACTGTGACCAGGGGGCCCTAGAAGACAAGGCCCAATTCCTGCTACACTGCACCAAATACTCAGCTGTGAGGGCTGTCTACTACCAAAGACTTTCTGCCCACATCCCAGACTTCACATCTGCAGACGAGAAGAGGAATCTATATCCTACTGGGAAAAGAAGAGGCCACTGTAGAGATCGCTGCTCCATACATGTCCAGTTGTCACCAAACAAGAAGAAGATGAGACGCACGGACTATCAAACCCCCCAGCCCCCATGGACTATTGAACTCCCCCTAAGCCGCCTCCCCCCCCCATCACCTGTCTACCCCATCCCCAATGACACCCAAATGCCCCAAACAAGAACGAGGGGACCCTAAAGACACTCAAACCCACAAACCCCGTACCCATCCCCCTCCACCCCCCCCCCCCAACTTTCTTTCTGCTTTGGCAACACCAAATGTTTTATTCTTTGGTAATGCTAATAAAGCTCATTTGTATCTTTGTTGTTGTTGTATATACCTACAGTCATATATATAACTACACTGTCATACATATACCATATATATATATATATATATACCTACACAGTCATACTACCAAAGACTCTGCCCACATCTCAGCCTTCATATCTGCAGACGAGAAGAGGAAACTACATCCTACTGGGAGAAGAAGAGGCCACTGTGGAGATCGCTGCCCCATACGTGTTCAGTTGTCCCCAAAAACAAGAGGAAGATGAGACTCCACGGACTGTTATACCCCAAACCACCGACCCCACCTCCCCATATAGCGGTCACCAACTAAGAGGAAGATGAAACTCCACGGACTGTTATACCCCAAATCAACCCCCCCCCCCCACACTTTAGTAGCTTTGGCAATGCCAAATATCTACTCGGACGTGCCAATAAAGCCTGTTTGATTTGATTTATATACCTACAGTCATACATATAGCATATATACCTACACATACATATATACCTATGCAGTCATATATATACCTACACAGTCATACATATACCTAGACAGTCATACATATACCATATATACCTACACAGTCATATACACAGGCAGACGTACAAGCCATGGGAGAACAGACTGTGCCAGCACTGTGACCAGGGGGCCCTAGAAGTCGAGACCCACGTCCTGCTACACTGCACCAAATACTCAGCTGTGAGGGCCGTCCACTACCAAAGACTCTGCCCATATCCCAGACTTCACATCTGCAGACGAGAAGAGGAAACTCTACATCCTACTGGGAGAAGAAGAGGCCACTGTGGAGATCGCTGCCCAATACGTGTTCAGTTGTCCCCAAAAACAAGAGGAAGATGAGACCGCACGGACTGTTATACCCCAAATCAACCCCCCCCCCCCACACTTTACTAGCTTTGGCAATGCTAAATATCTACTCGGACATGCCAATAAAGCCTATTTGATTTAATTTATATACCTACACAGTCATATATATACCTACACAGTCATACATATACCTACACAGTCTAACATATATACCTACACAGTCATATACCTACACAGTCATACATATACCTACACAGTCTTACATATAACATATATACCTACACAGTCATATATATACCTACAGTCATATACCCACACAGTCTTACATATATATCTACACAGTCATATATATACCTACAGTCCTATACCTACAGTCTTACATATAACATATATACCTACACAGTCTAACATATATACCTACACAGTCATATATATACCTACAGTCATATACCTACACAGTCTTACATATAACATACCGCATATAGCAACCGCCTTCTCCAGGTCTCCCTAGCAAACCTATTCCACCCACTACTAGCAGATAGGAAGAGGGGATGAGCTGTTCACAGACACAGGAAGGCTTGGTAAGTATTTATGGGGGATGTCTCTGCAGCAGTAATTTCACTTAATCACAAATGGGATTACAATAGAAGATAACACCTTCCTCTGTAGATAAATTGATTGACCTGTGGACAGCATGTCTACAAATGTCTTAGGCTGGTCTTAGACGACCGTAATGCTTTTACAGTCCACAAGTTGCTGATCAGCAACACTATTTGCTGATCTTCAACATAGACTCCGCAGATGCCCATAAACTGCCGCACTCGCCCATAGAGTTCTATGGGCGAGTCCGTGCAGTGCCATGAATTACGGACATGTTCTGTAATTTGCAGACCACACAAATATCTGGTAAAATATCCGGTGGTGTAAGAGGCCGCATTGAATACAATGTGTCCACAATTGAAAACCCTCAATTGCGGACCATTTGCGGTCTTAAACTATGGTCGTGTAAGACTACCCTTAGACCTCATGAGTTGGCTCAAGACCAGGGGTAGGGAACCTTTGGCTCTCCAGCTGCTGTGAAACTACAACTCCCAGCATGCTCCATTCACTTCCATTGGAGTTCCAAGAACAGCAGAGCAAGTATGCATGCTGGGAATTGTAGTTTTGCAACAGCTGGAGAGCCGTACGTTCCCTACCCCTGCTCAAGACTATATTGTTCCCTATGGCCATGATTATATTGTAAAGCATATCACTACATGTTTATGGTGCAGATGAGCAGCTCAGGCAAAATAGCAGTTCCTGTAATATACAGATGGAGTAAAAAAAAAAATCTACAGTCAAAAAAACGTGATTATGGAGATTTTCTTCAATAAAATATTTAATGACCTTTGAAATTGTAAGTGTTCATAGTCTTTAGGGGAAAACATCAGTCTGGATAATGCTGCATAACTTTTTTTTTCCATTTCTTCCCAGTCTTCAACCTACTAAATAACCCTCTTGGAAAACCTCCACCTCTGGGCTTCTTGCCTTTGGACCCAATTGGTTCAGACTTGATGGACAAGTACCCTTCCCCACTGCTGCGCAACTCTCGGTTTGACAGTCGCTCTATTTTGGACACCCGTTCTAGCAGCCCTTCTGACTCTGACACTAGTGGATTCAGCTCTGGATCAAACCACCTATCGGAATTGATTGTAAGCTCAGGATTTCCTTGCTGAAATGCCATTGTTTGTGGTGTTCAAACTTTAGTCTGTATATTTGGCAAGTTCTGTGGAACCACCTAGTTAGGTTATATCTGCTTTCTTTTAGAAAGGAATTGAATTTCTGGACATGTCTGTGGACCCGATGTCACTTCCTAAGTGCGGCACTTTCTAAAAGGCCACCAAGACGTCTAACTTTAAAATTTGCTTTCATTTTATAGTATATCTAGTTTCTAGAGTCACTACATGACTTTAGTGTTTCTTGCCAGACCTCATCTTAGACACTTACCCACTCCCACCTTATTTTTACAGTCTAGTCTGTGTATTTCACCACCTCTACCCTTTCTCCCATTGGGATGTGGTGTTTCCCAGGATCCTCCAAAGCTCGGAACTGGCTCAAGGCTTGATCCAGATCATGCTGCTCTAGAAGCATCCACTGCCTCCCCTATGGAAATGTCAAAAAGATGGCCTGGTACTTCTGTGTGGCCTTCTTGGGATTTGCTGGAATCTGCTGATGACCCATTTAGCATTGAAAGGGAGGCACGTCTGCACAGACAGGCTGCAGGTAAGATTTAAACACACAAACGATTAAAGCAGGAGCTGTCACAGCCAGCTCCTGCTTTAAACGCTGCGCTGCGACTTCTGCAGTGTGGCCGCGATGTGATGACGTCACATCGCGGCTACATCTATATGAGTAGAGACTGAGCAGGCGGCGGGGGTGCGTTGGAAGGTGAGTATAAGAGGTTTTTTTCGTTTTAGGTGGAACATAATGAAGGAGCAGATGAAAGGGGGGACGGCATGACACTGGGGGCAGAGATGGAGGGACATGACGCTCTGGGCAGAGATGGGGGAACATGAAACTGGGGAACAGATGGGGACATGAAACTGGGGGAAGAGATGGGGGGACATGAAACTGGGCAGATGAAGGGGGGGTACAGCATGATACTGGGGGCAGAGATGGGGGACATGAAACTGGGGAAGAGATGGACATGAAACGGGGCAGAGATGGGGGGACATGAAACTGTGGGCAGATGAAGGGGGGTACAGCATGACACTGGGGGCAGAGATGGGGGGACATGAAACTAGGGAAGAGATGGGGGACATGAAACTGGGGGCCGAGATGGGGGAACATGAAACTGGGGGCAGATGAAGGGGTTATATGAAACTGGGGGAGAGATGGCGAGGGGACATATAATGTCCGGGTGACTGTAGAAGGATTATACTGTGTGGGAGCACATGAAAAATTAATGAGAACGGGCGGAGTCAACATAAAAATGGCCGGAGCTAAATTCGCATATTTTCTCCCTCTTTTTAATCTTCAAAAGTTGGGAGGTATACCTAAAACCATCAGAAAATACATATGTCCGATGGCTTTAGCCACTCAGAAGCCACGCTACTGTCTGCAGCAGCCGTATTCAGCTGGAACGCATGCTGTTATGGACACGTTTCAAACTGAATGGGGTCACCGCAACATGAGGAACTGTATTGCGGTGTCAAGGCATTAGAAAGGTTGAGAACCACTGGTTTGGAGGAAGATGACAAATGAGTAGGTTTTTAAAAAAAAACTAGTTAATGCATATGGTTAAAGTGACTATAATCAGAATGTAAGTGTTTAATTGAGAATACTGTGGTTTTAAGTGATGCAATAGTTCACTGGATGGGGAGCCACTTTGTATATCATGCACTGATATACACCTATGGTTCAATGACTTCCAGAGGTGCATGGCATCTATTTCATGAGACAGCAGGCGTATAGGATTTATAGTACCAAGGCGGAGGGGCTGAGAGGTCAGTTTATAACATGACCATTATGGTACATGAATTTGAAGACTTGGCTACTTGTCAGTAAAGGAATTTCTTATGGACAGCAAGGAATACATATGACTTCAATAAGACACAATGAATTTGGGAAAAAACATGTCCTAGTACAAAGGTCTTTATTAAATGTTTTTACTTTTTCAGCTGTGAATGAAGCTACATGCACTTGGAGTGGCCAGCTGCCTCCTCGTAACTGCAAAAATCCAGTCTATTCCTGCAAAGTGTTTGTTGGTGGTTTTCTTCGGGACATTACAGAGAGTAAGTTCACTATAGCAGCACTTGTCACTTTTCAATGAGTCATGGCATTTCTAGAAAACATGGTTGATGCTTTGATTTGATCTTGTACATTTATGACTGGCTTGCTTGGTGCTCGGGTAAGTGCTACAAGTTTAGCTTCAGGAGCCCATAACTATTAGCGATCACATGAACTTTGATGAGTCATACAAGTGATTGTAATACTTGAATAAGCCACATCCATCAGAGCTGCTCTCTGTATCGTTCATCCACACCCTTTGAGTGATCAGTGTTTTGGTATTGAATTTCTTAGTGGATTTCTCACTTTCATGTATTTTGCAGCTAAATTGATAAACACGTTCCAAGTGTTTGGTGCCCTGAGCGTTGAGTGGCCTGGTAAGGATGGGAAGCATCCCCGTTGTCCACCTAAAGGTAATACCAGAATGGTAGGAGCAATTTTTTTCATTTTAGCTCTTCCTGCGTGTGCACTGGTGGTATGTCTTTACATGGGTATGTCTTTACATGGTACCATTAGCTGGTGACACGGTGATAGGACATGTATAGAACTAATACATTCAAGATACAGGTTAGTATAACTTGTGTCCTGGCTATGTATAAGATGCTTTTCAGATGTGCTGAAGATACTTATAAATGGAGTTACCGTTTCATCTAGTTTACTGATGTTGGGTACATAAAAGGGTTTTCTTTACATGGCTTAAAAAATGATGGGATCTTCCTGGAAAACCACTTGCATCTGATGGGCTTTGTAAGATCTGTTCATATGGTGGGATTTGGAGATATTTTAAGGCAGATATCCATTTCTACTGTGATCATGGCCTTCGAGGAATTCCTATTAGTCTACAAATCTAAATATGGTTTAAAGCTCAACATTTTTGCTAATCTAAATTTTAATTTTAAGATTTTCTCTAATGGGGTCAGGGGTGACTTGGTTACCAATGGATGGGATCAAAGGCAATAAGGAAATGCCATGGTTTCCTTATTGTGGGAGTTATCAGGCAGAGCCTGTCTTGACACTACAAAAAATTAAATAAAATTAAAATAAATAAAATTTTCCTTGAAAGCATAGTATAACTTGAAGTACTTTTATCTAAATGGTCTCAAAGACCATTCTTTTTAGACTAGATGAAGTGGTGTAACTACCGCCATAGCAGCAGAGGCAGCTGCCACAGGGCCCGGGACATTAGGGGCCCGGTGACAGCCGCTACCGCAGCTATCATTATACTCGGGGGGGTCTTTTCGGACCTCCCGAGTATAATGATCAGCGGCCCGGGAGAGGTAAGAAACATAAAAAACACTGTTACTTACCTCTCCACGATCCGGGCAGGCTTCGGCTTAGTCGTCTGACGTCTCATGACCCCGGCCTCTGTTCCGGGTCATGTGACGTCTGACGTCATTGAAGATGGACTACTTCGGAGGCCGACATCGTAGGAACCAGGAGATTGGTGAGTAACATATTTTTTTATGTTTTTCTCCCCCTGGGTCTCCAATTATTATACTTTGGGGTCTGAAAAGACCCCAGAGTATAATAAGTGTTTATGGTTGTCCACAGTGGGACATAATACTGTGTGCAGGGGCCACTATGGGGGATAATGCTGTGTGGAGGGGCCACTATGGGGCATAGTACTGTGTGCAGGGGCAACTATGGGGGATAATACTGTGTGCAGGGGCCACTATTGGGGATAATACTGTGTGCAGGGGCCACTATGGGGTACAATACTGTGTGCAGGGGCCACTATGGGGGATAATGCTGTGTGGAGGGGCCACTATGGGGCATAGTACTGTGTGCAGGGGCAACTATGGGGGATAATACTGTGTGCAGGGGCCACTATTGGGGATAATACTGTGTGCAGGGGCCACTATGGGGTACAATACTGTGTGCAGGGGCCACTATGGGGGATAATACTGTGTGCAGGGGCCACTATGGGGGATAATACTGTGTGGAGGGGCCGCTATGGGGGATAATACTGTGTGTGGAGGGCCACTGAGGGACATAATAGTGGGTGCAGGGGCCACTAAGGGACATAACACTGTGTGCAGGGGCCACTAAGGGACATAATACTGTGTACTGGGGCCAGTATGGGACATAATACTGTGTGCAGGGGCCACTATGGGGTATAATACTGTGTGGAGGGGCCACTATGGGGCATAATAGAGCGCGCAGGAATGCGTAGGAGGGGGTCAGTCGAGGTCTTCGGCGTCAGTCGGGAAGGGGGGTAGGGGCGTCATGTCAAAAGTTCGCCACGGGGCCCCACCATTCCTAGTTATGCCACTGACTAGATGCAATGTGATGCTCACTTTGCTGTAGGTCAGAATGCTGGCACTCATGGCAGATGGTTGAAAATGCAATGTAGAATGTTTTAGAACAGCAGCTGAGCGCATTGATAGTTTTCTCAAGAGTATATAACTTTAATCCAGTCGTTGCTGAAAAGTATGCAGTCCTATACGTGACTGGCGGACACCTCTATGCAGTTTAATGGAGGGAGTTGGTCATGAACAAGATAAGAACACTAAAATAGAACTCTTAATATTGTAGATAAAAATTGTCAGAACTTTCAAAATATTTAAGAGCATCATTGAACCATGCCTAAATCAGGCTTTACAAGACAAAGAATGAACATGCATCCAGTAATGAAAATGCAGCTCTAGAATAGTGACACTCCCCACCGAGGGGGAAAACCACTCAAATCGAAACCCTTTTGCCAGCATGCTTAACTGCATACAAAACTAAAGAATTGCTGGTCACTGATAAGAGTGATAATGGCGTTGGCCACTTTCAGACAAGTCTTTTAGGAATTTATACAGACAGTGTATTGGAAAAATGCAGAAATTTTATTTGGGTTTTCTAGATCTCTGCTGTCATTCATACTCTTCTAGTAGATAAAATTCTGACCAAGATCATGTGATGGGCATGTAGATATGAGGTGGCAGCTGCAAAGAAATCTACCAAAAAACAGTGACCTATTAAAATCCCACTATACTGACTCTGGCCACTAAGGCAATTATGGTTTATTATCTAAAACATGGAAAAGCTTGAAAATTGGCAACATTCTTAAATCTAATTAACATGAAGTTGAGTCTTTCAAGTGAGGCGCGCTCCATCTAATGTCTGGAATTACATTACTGGGCAACTGTCTAGTTTAATGAAGGTTACAGATGCTGTTCTCTTAATCCTGCAGGCTATGTGTACTTGGTGTTTGAATCTAAAAAATCTGTAAAAGCGCTACTTCAAGCCTGCACTCAGGACTTACTAAGCCAGGATGGACTGAGTGAGCGCTATTTCAAGATGCCAGGTCGCAGGATGCGCCGCAAGGAGGTAGGCTGTATTTACACAGATGGGACCCAGTACTAGCTGCAGGTGTCAAAATACTCAGATTTCTGCAGCTTCTGCCCACGGATGCCATGTCTATGGCTATCAAAGCATTTGGGTGTTTAGGGGTGAGATCAACCCCTCCCCTTTCAACCACTGTTCCCATGCAATAAGTTGATGTATGGTAGCATACTGTGCCCCAGACAATTGTTTATATTCCCCCAACAAGTGTTTTATTAAAACATGGTGGTAAAATAGCAGTGTCACATCTATATATCGTTTTACTAGAATTGCTCCGAAACTTTTTTGCCAGGAGGTCATTAAAGTACACAAATGGTAATGGAGCTTTTTACAGACCCCCAGAAACTTTCACCTCTTCCAGACGGCCATAGACTGTTCAGGCAGTCCCTTTTGTTCTGCAAGAACGTAACTGTACATCTTTGCAGACAGCTGTAACTACAGCCGGAGTAATGGGCACTGCCATATATACATGGCTATGGGCACTGCCATATATACATGGCTATGGGCACTGCCATGTTGCAGCTGCCCTCTGACCCAGCGGTCACATGATCTGCCAGGGTCAGTCTTAGAGCTGCTGAGTCCTTCAGATAATCTCAGGCAGCCATGGGCAGGAAGCTGTACTGCAGCTGGGGCTATGTGTATCAGCCCATTACATGGGAAATCTGCATCCCCCTCAAAGTCATTATAGACCTATGGGGACACAATGTAAAAGAATAAATGGAGAAAGATAAAGTGAAACATTTTTTTTAAAAAACTGCCCTTATTACAGGTTCTAGCCCTACCCCCAACAACCCAATATAAAATTACCATAACTGAGAGAAACCATTTTATAAAGTGTTTTTTTTTTTTTTTGCAGCACTTTGTGCTATTAAAGGGATTCTACCATTAAACACTTTTTTTTTCTTGTTGACACGTCGGAATAGCCTTAAGAAAGGCTATTCTTCTACCTTTAGATGTCTTCACCCTGCCGTTCAGTTAAAATTCTGTTATTCGTTGGTATGCAAATGAGTTCTCTTGCAGCACTTGGGGGCGGGCCCCAGCGCTCAAACAGCACTGGGGGCGTCCCCAATGCTGCGAGAGAACTCTCCAGCGCCGCCTCCTCCTTCTGGAACGGCCTCTTCATGCGGTGTCTTCCGGTGCTGGAGTCACACTTGTACGCCTGCGCAATCGGCTCTGCCATCAGGCCACAAGCAGAGCCGAATGCATGTGCCGGCAGCCAGGTTTTTGTGGCCGCTTACTCAAGCATGCGCAGTACGCTCTGTACTCTGTTGAACTACAGGAGCATCTAGAAGAAGATGGAGACTGCGCTGGAGAGAGAATTTCACTGGCCAGCACTCGTCAGTCTCTGTTTCCCAGTTTCAATGGTCTGCCGACTCGGTGCACATTCCGACAATCACTGTTCACATTCCACTTCGTAATCACATAGGTCACTGTCTATTTTGGGTAATTCAGTTTGCTTGCTATGTCCCTTAAGGATCAACCATTTCGGTGGTACCCCACAATTACCCCTTTCTCAATCTGACAACTCTGCACTTTGTGGCATCTTGCATGCGACTAATGCCAATGCTGTTTTCTGTTTAACGGCGGAAGGCGTGATGTACATGTCAACCGAAAATACTGTATCTTCGTTTGCATGGGTGTCCAAATAGTTGGTAGTGCATGGGAGAGAAGAATGCAAACAAGGCTAGGCAGCAAATCTGTTCACACTACATGTGATTTTTTTTTTTTTTTTTTTTTTTCAAGCCTCACAATGCCACACCTAGCAAACTGTGTAAATCGTCATATTTAAAGTAACAAGGTTTAATTTAATGACTGTTCCTTTACATATTTTATAGGTTCAGGTCATTCCCTGGGCGCTGGCAGATAAAAACTTTGTTCGCAGTCCGTCTCAGCGTCTACATCTCAGTAAGACCGTGTTTGTTGGAGCTTTGCATGGAATGGTGAATGCTGAAGCTCTTGCCTCTATAATGAATGATCTCTTTGGTGGCGTAGTGTATGCTGGCATTGATACAGATAAGCACAAGTACCCAATTGGTGTGTAGTTGTATCTTTATGCTTTTTTAGTAGGTGGTGTAAGTCATTCAACTTTTTTTTTTTTTTTTTTTATTCCCCTATTTAAAACCCAGGTTCTGGCCGTGTGACTTTCAACAACCGGCGCAGTTATCTAAAGGCTGTTAATGCTGCATTTGTGAAGATTAAAACTGCTAAGTTTACAAAGAAGGTAAATGGAAACCCTACAGATATATATTTTATTATTTTTAATGTTCACACATGAATGTTCTGAAGTCATGATTTGATAATTGTGCTTGCTCTTGTATTGCAGTTATACCATTCTCTAACTTCTGAGTGGTCATGGACTGTCCCTGCACAGATTTGTCTGGGGGTTAGCCTAGTACTGGCAAAACACCTTAACACTAATGGTTAAGGAAAGTGTCATGACTAAGGGCTCGTTCACATCTGCGCCCGGTCTCCATTCTGCAGGTTTCCGCTTCCTGCACAAAACTGAGCAGGAGACGGAAACCTGCAGGACTCTTTCAGACACATTCATTTGAATGGGTTTGAAAGATGTCCGGCCGTGAGCGCCGGTGAGCGTTTTATGCTCTCCGCCACGAAACCGTTTTTTTTTAGCCGGACACAAAGTCGGACATGCAGTACTCTATGTCTGATTTTAAAAAAACGGCTTTGTGGCGGAGAGCATAAAACGCTCACCTGCGCTCACGGCCGGATCCGGTCTGACAGCTTTCTGTCTTCTTTTTTCCCCCTGTTACAGCATTCACTGTATGGGATAAATATCTTTAGTGTGGCCATTTTGTGGATTTTTTTCCCCGTTTCTAGGAAAAGAAGGCTTAAACTTTAATTTCGTTATAAAAAAAAAACAAAAAAAAAAACTCTCCCCCAGCATTGGAACTTATGTGCTATTGATCACTCCTACTATAAATTGCAATACTAATATATTGTAGTCTATGGTAAAATTCTTCCATAATTTAATCTTGCCACTGTTACATTGCTATGGCAGGCCATGGCCACAACACCCACAATCCCCATGGTAGAGCTTTGCTTTCACTGTTGCTGAAAGGAACAGAATGGCCAAGTACTCAGGTGCAGTGGTCACACTTGACATGGACCAGTAAACATTATCTCTGCTGCTTCAGAGCAGGTGCCATAGCTACGCATGTGACCCAGGATGTACATGCACATTTGGGTACATGGGTAGAGGTGTTCTGCCCTCATAGGCAAATTATTGTATGGTAACAGCACCATCTACTGGTCATTCACTGTAACCTCCTTTTCAGCTCTAGCCCTATACAATATGGGTAGTGCCTGGATTTTTTTCTACTTCCTCCCTGTTCAGTCACCATTGTACATCATCTCTCAGAGTGAGACGGTCACACTCTGCCACATGCACCATGTGTTTGCTATCTCAAGCATAGTCGGTAAAAGTGTTATATTTATTTCACTACTAGCATCTGCCCGCGACTTCGTCTGTGGATTGGCATTTGCGCTGAGCCGCTATTATTTAGCCAATTTGTGTTGGTTAGGATCCGCCGTGCGCCCCCGTGCCTTCCCATTCGCTACCCGCACACCCACTCCCCGTCTTTCTCTTGTCCCCCCTGCCCCCCCTCCATCCACCCCACGTGACCACCCCCCTCCCAGGACACCCCCAAATCCCACCATTCAGAACACCACCCCTCCACGAACTCCCCTACTGTGTGCCCCCCATCCTGCGCGCTCCTTTCACCCCACCCCAAACCCCCCTCCTGCGGCATAGGTTGCAGACTGTAGCCCATGGTATAATTCATTATATACTATAGTATTACACATTTTGCTGTGTGAGCCCCATATATTCCTGAATAGCCTTTAAAAAGACCATTCAGGCTCCGCTAATCTTATTTTAAACCTCGCTCCCATTTTAAAATAAAACTTTAAAAACATATATGTAAATCATACCTTTGCATGCACAGGGCGCTGTCGTGCACGATCCAACGTCATCTTCGGTCCCGCCTTCTTCTTCTTTTTTCTTCCAGCGACGTCCTCGTTTCCTGGCTCTTCTCCGCCTTCATCTTCTGTTCTTCCGGAGTGAAGACGTTTGTGAGTGTACTGCGCATGCTCGCATCATTCTAAGGGATACTTAGAATTACAACAAAAATGGCGCCAGAGCATGCGCAATACGCTCGCGAACGTCTTCACTCCAAAGAACAGAAGATGAAGGCGGAGAAGAGCCAGGACAGGAGGACGTCGCTGAAAGAAGAAAGAAGAGGAAGGCGGGACCGAAGATGACGTTGGATCATGCACGACTGTTTTTACAGTTTTACAGGGGTTTAAAATAAGATTAGCGGTGTCTGAATAGTCTTTTTAAAGGCTATTCACGCATATGTGGGGCTCATACAGCAAAATTTTGCTGATAGAGCCCCTTTAATATTTAATCATTCTGGTTCAATGTTGTGTGGGAAATCTAAATACTTTGTTCATACTTCTGTCTTTAGGTTCAGATTGACCCATACCTTGAAGATTCTGTGTGCCAGGTTTGCAATTCTCAGCCAGGTCCTTTCTTCTGCAGAGACCAGGTAGCTCCAAATACTTAACAGTTTTGTACATTGTATATTGAGCACACTGTGGTCTTGCAATCACTACTGTAGTCATCCTGAAACTCATCACAATGGCTGCTATCCACTTTTTGGAATGGGTTTTTGTAATGTAAAATTTTAACTTTGCATAATTTTTTTTTTTTTTTTTGCATAAATCTTTACTACTTTCTTGGTGTTCTAAGCATGTGGGACTTTATCAAAGTGCACGCTAGAGAGAAACTGGCTCAGTGGTCTTAAGTATCACGGTTCTCATATAAATTTATTATAAAGTTCATCTCCGCTTTACTAAAACGAAGCTTTGTATGCAGTTACATTGCCAGTCACAGATTCCAGCCCTAAAGCAATAAACAGCCACACTTGCTTCTGCTTCTTGTGGAGTTCAGTCAGAACCTTGAACAGGTTGCCTGTTTAAAGAGGACCTGTCACCACTTTGGGCACATGCGGTTTTATATACCGCTAGAAAGCCGACAGTGCCCTGAATTCAGCACACTGTCGGCTTTAACCATCTGTGTCCCGGGTAAAGAGCCATCGGTACCGTCAGAAAGGCGTTTGACAGTCAGTCAGGAACGCCCTTCCTTACAGTAGCGCCTATAGCGCTGTACTGAGAGTGGTGAGGAATGTGCCCCCCCTCCCCTCCTGATAGTACTCATCCATAGACGAGTACTGGAGAGTCATTCCTCCCCGCTCTCACAGTACGGTGCTATAGGCGCTGCTGTGAGGAAGGACGTTCCTGACTGTCACAAAAGCCCTTCTGATGGTGAAGAGCTACGGTACTGGCACCGATAAGCTCTTCACGGAGGGCACAGAAAGGGAAAGCCGACACTGCGCTGAATTCAGTGCACTGATGGCTTTCTAGCGGTATATAAAACTGCACGTGGCCCAGGTGGTGAGAGGTCCTCTTTAAGCAGGTATCCCCTCTGACATTAACAGACATGCACATCAGCCTGCAGATATGCTATAAATGTCTGAGGCTGACTGGAACCAAGATGCCAAGCTAAACTACACTTCCTATTTTTACACCACCTAGATGCAACAGTCACCTCACTAGTGCTCCCTTTCTAGAAGGGGGTGTAGATCCAAGATGGGACTGACCATTTAAAGTGACACGTCAGTTTTGAAAAAAGAGGCCTGGTCCTTAAGTCACTTTTGGGCTGTGTCTCTAAGGGGTTAAGGGGAAATACTGATCACTGAGGACTCAACTGTAACCCAAACTGTCCAACTTTCTGTAACTAGGCTGTTGTAAAGATCAATATCTGAACAAATTGTTTTTTTCCCCCTTAAAGATTTGCTTCAAGTACTTCTGCCGTTCCTGCTGGCACTGGCATCACTCCATTGAGATTCTTCATCACCACTGCCCTCTAATGCGTAACCAAAAGAGCCGAGACTCCAGTTAAATATGCTGCCAGTTACAAATCAATCAATTAAGTTGCAGTAAATGTGCTGAAGAAGGACACAGCGCCCCAAGGTCCTCCAGACAGCACGAGGAGCGTTCATATACCTTTCCCGGATTATTGTGGTAGTCAGCGGATGGTGGGGGGAGAGAAGTCACTTTGTTTTGTTTGGCACTTACTGTTTGCTGCACCTTGTAACAGTTTTCTCCACTTGTGCACCGTGACGTTTTGCCAGGGATATTGTCTGTTTTGAGGGCTTTTTCTTCTATGATATTGGGGACATAGTTCTCCAGTAGCTGTTCTATACGAAGCTCCAGCACTTGCTGCATGTAAGCAACGTGCGGGCAGTGTTTGATGGTTTATTGCCTTTGCCTCGAGTCGTTTTTTTTTCTTTATTCCTTGCAAATACTGTGGGTGATGCATTTCATGAAGCTGTTACCCAGTTCTTTGCCGTTGCCATACAAGTGCCTTCTGATTTCTCTAATGTCCCCCCTGAACCATGTAGACGAGCTCTTGAGTTGGCATTTTTACTGGAACAACAATGGCAGGATCTGCTCTTAATTTACACCAAATCATATTTGATACCCTGTGCGGGATGTTTACCAGTTCCATTTTACACTCTTAAAAAGATGGTTTTTAAGTCCTTTTTTTTCCTGGCAGCTCTTAACATTATTGCAAGTGTTCTGTTTCTGGAAGGTGCTAGATGAAGAAAATAATCTATAAAATGAGATACTGTATTTGTACAACAAATTTGCCTTGGCTGAAACAGCCGCCCTTAACGGGCATTTCTGTGAAGCGGTGTGTAAAGTCTCTACCTCATTGTAGTTATACAAGAAGAAAATGCACTTTAAGGGGCTCTATCAACAAAATTATGCTGTATGAGCTCCACATATATGTGAATAGCCTTTAAAAAGACCATTCAGGCAGCGCTAATCTTAATTTAAACCCCCCGCCCGTTTTCAAATAAAACTATAAAAACATATATGTAAATTATACCTGAACGTGCACCCTGGGCGGTCGTGCACGATCTGACGTAATCTTCGGTCCCGCCTTCCTCTTCTTTCTTCTTCCAGCGACATCCTCCTGTCCTGGCTCTTTATTCACTCCGGAAGAAAAGAGGATGAAGGCGGAGAAGAGACAGGACAGGAGGACATCACTGGAAGAAGAAAGGTGCACGTTCAGGTATAATTTACATATATGTTTTTATAGTTTTATTTGAAAACGGGCGGGGGGTTTAAAATAAGATTAGCGGAGCCTGAATGGCCTTTTTAAAGGCTATTCACGTATATGTGGGGCTCATACAGCATCATTTAGCTGAGAGAGCCCCATTAACCTACAGATGTGTTGTCGATTTAGTTGTTTTTTTCCTGTTTTTGTTTTTTTGTTTGTCACATAATAAACCCGTTGAAGCAGTGATTTGTTTGGGTTTTTTCAGATCTAAACTTTCACATGTCTAGAATGTACTAGGGTGCCTTCATACAATACATATTGTTGTAAGCTTGAAAATGGATCTACACTGAACCTTAACCACTTCAGTATCGGGCCAATTTGTGGTCCAGAACCAGACACATTTTCGTTTTTTTTTTTTTTTGTATGTGCGGTTTTGAGGGCTGTAACATTTTTCTCATATGTCTCATTCAACTAACTTTTGCATCTTTTTTGCGGGGACACGGCTTTATTTTTATGTTTTTATTTTCGAATGTGTTTAATTTTTTTTTTATATCCAGGAAAATATAAACATAACAGGAGGGCAATTGTGTCTGGTTTTCACTTCATCTATTTTTTTATTTAACCCCTTCCCGCTGATAGCATTTTTTGATTTTCGTTTTTGACTTCCCTCCTTCTAAACCCCATAACTTTTTTATTTCTCCGCTCCCAGAGCCATATGAGGTCTTACTCTTTGCGGGACAAATTTTTCTTCATGATGCTACCATTAATTATTCTGTATAATGTACTGGGAATCTGGAAAAAAATTCAGAATGGGGGGGATTTGAAGAAAAAGTGCATTTCTGTGACATTCTTACGGGCTTCCGTTTTACGGCGTTCACTGTGCAGCCAAAATGACATGTCCCGTGTTTTCTGTGTTTCAGTACGATTCCGGGGATACCAAAGTTATATTGTTTTATTTACATTTTAACCCTTTAAAAAAAAAAATCCAAAACTGTGTTAAAAAATGTTTTTTCTAAAAGTCACCATATTCTGACAGCCGTAACTTTTTTTTATACGTCCATGTACGGAGATGCATAGGGCACTTTTGACTATTTTTCCCGCTACGGCGTTTAACGTACAGGAAAAATATTTTTGTAGATTTGTAGAGCGGGCGACTATGGACACGGGGATACATAACATGTATGTGTTTCACAGTATTTAACTATTTTTATATATGTTCTAGGGATAGGGGGGTGATTTGAATTTTTAATACTATTTGAGATATGTATTGAGACCATAACACAAATGTAGTCTGGGAATCTGACTTCTGGCTACCCCAGTCTTGGGAGAACAAGAAGCTGAAAGTGGTTCTGCACCATTGTGGTAATGTGACTGGCGCTCCACTTACTTACTACTAGCGCCAGTCATGCAGTAGATTGTCACAATGGTGGGTCTCTGTAATAGGACAACCCCTTTTAGTCGGCCTCATTTGGCTTCTGCATCTACTACTTTATACACTACACAGCCAGATACTGGATGGCGTTCAGAAGTAAAACCCATAGAATGAGCGCTCGTTCTCCAGCCCCGACCATCTCGGACCTCACCTACACATTCTTGTAACCCGGAGAACAGGCTGTGTTAGGGGGCATTCACATAGAGTAACGCGCATTGATTCTGACTCGATAACTCATGTCAGAATCAGCGCTGCAAAACAGAATCCCATTCACTTCAATGTGTTACACCACGCTAAACAGAACCCATTGAAGTAAATGCGATTCTATGTTGCAGCGCTGATTCTGACATGTTACATCGTGTGAATGCCCCCTTAGGAGTTTACTTCTGAATAGTATCTTGTAGCTGGTCGTGTAGTCTAAAACATAGCAGCTGCAAAAGCCAAAGAAAGGTAACTTAATAAAAAAAATATTACAAGTGTTATCCCCAAAATACATGTAACTCATACACACTAAAGAACAACATGGCCTTTCAGCTTTAATGAATACACTTTCATGTGTAATCTTTTTTTAAAGCAAGTAACTCATGAGTAATGACAAGGCAGATAGTGTCAGACAGGATTAGATTTATTTACCTTGATATACTGCGAGTAAGACTTTCAGTACAGAACGTCTCATGATACTGAACTCTTGTGCAAAAAACACTTTCCTTTGATTAAAAAGGGGAAGAAAGAAAACATGATAAAATTATAAAACCTCTCATAATGGCGTGAGGACAATGAACCAGCCCAAAATGAAGTTAACATAAGACCTGATACTATAACTTATGTACAAAGATTCCTGCTACAATAGATTGAGGACCAATTCATGAGAATGCCCTCCAATATCCCTGTATAAACAAGGCAGAGGTTTGGCAGGGGTATTCTATTGCTGTCTGTCCACCAATGAACAGATACATAACACACAGTAAGCCCTTAAAGGCAATGTCCTACCAGTCCGTCACTCGTTCGATTATCTATAGATGCAAAGCATTTTCATCCCTACAGTGCCCTTGGAATAAATAATTAAAAAAATATAGTATCCTGTATACTTTCCTAAAGATGAGCGAGTAGTATCCGGTCGAATACCTCGCTCCCATAGAAATGCGTGTAAGTGGCCGGACACCAAGGGGTTAAGCACATCAAATATTCACTGCGCTTAACACCTTGGTGTTCGGCCGCTTAGTGTATTCGATAGATACCGCTCCCTTAGGAATGTGTGAAAGCGGCCGGACACCAAGGGGTTAAGCACATCACATGATTGACATTGAACACGTAAAATACACAAAGAAAATTAAATATACTCAACAATTGTGGCTTCCACCATTCACACATGTACAGTAACTTCTTTACAGTCACGCAGAGAGTTTCTGCAGGTATTATGGACTCGTGGGCATGCGGCCGGCCTTCATCAGGCACCATAGTCTATTGTAGACGTAATACCTCCATAATACAACGTGTTTGCTTTGGTTTACAGTATGACATTGCTGATACATTATGTATGGAGCTACAGACCCATCATATAGTAGTGTCCATGAGGCCATTTGTAAAATATACACATTCTCTATTGGATCACAAGACTTTAAAGCTTAAAACAGAGCATGAGTCCGTCTGCCAGAGGTAGTATACTGAGGAATATCCGAGCGTCCCTTAGAATGGCTTCATTCATCTGTTGTATGCTCTGCACCTTATCGGTCATGGAGTTCTTCCTAAGGACTGCTCCATTACACAGCACCTGGCAAGTAATATCGGGGTTAATATTTTATGTATCTAAGAAGGTCCATTATACAATTCTATGAGACAATATAGCGGTATGCCATAATACACAGACTGATCGTGCTTACCCCATCTATGGCCAATACTCCTTTACTCTTCAACAGACGCAGACATTTCTCATAACATTTTCTGCAGTTCGTCTGACCAGCCATATTGATAAAGATGAGGTCAAATGTCCCGGCTTCCCCGGCAGATAGTAAGTCATCTGTATACAAAAGAGAGTTCAACAGAAGCAACATGAGATAAGGCTCGAACACCGTGATTCCTTTATGTTAATGGCCAAAATACATAGCACCTCCCGACTGCAGAAAATGCTCCGCAGGGTCTCCACACACCCTTCCCTGAACCACACATTTGCTCTGAAGTTCTGCGCGTGTGTCATTCACTGCATAAGGTGACGCCTCTAGGAAATGGCGAAGGGTCTGGCTGTGAGCAATTCCTACAATTGGAAACTCATTGGTATATGATATATTCTTCACTAAGACCCTGCTGCACATCAGTAAGGCTCCGTTCCCACGGAGTAACGTGCCGCTCATTCTGACATGTAAACACGTGTCAGAATGAGCACTGTAAAACAGAATCCCGTTGACTTCAATGGGTGCTGTCTTATGTGCACTACACATTGAAATCAATGGGTTAAAAAGCCTCCCATTGATTGCAGTGCGTAGCGCGCGTAAGATGACACCCATTGAATGGGATTCTGTTTTACAGCGCTCACTCTGACACGTGTTTACGTGTCAGAATGAACGGCACGTTACTCTGTGGGAACGGAGCCTTAACAGTTTGCTTGCTATGGTGGGGCGAAATCCTGATTTATTGTTCATCTATACTACAAAGTTGGTGTAAAAGGGGCGAATCGTTGGTACATCTTTGGCCAAATATAGGCCTTGTCCCAGTGTCATTTTGCCCTGACTCCAGCTCCAGCGGAGATCTCAGGCAATCTGATTTTACCAGAAATCTACGTCTGTTCCTTATTGGTGTAGATTCCATTTTTGGTGCATGGGACATTAAATGTGCCATGGGACCATTGTATCTGAATAATTTCGGTGCCTCTGAAGTCATTGCACAAATTATTAATCTGATCCTAATAAATTCCCCCCATTTTGTCTTGTTTGCATGCATGCAGAACGGTGAGCGGGAATTGTTTTTGCGCCCTAATAAACGGGAAAACCATATTCAAAATCTGAGCTATGATTAGAATATCACATTGTTTAGGCCCCAGATGTCAATATTTGCAGGGCTTGTATATGTCTCAGTTGAACAGAACATGAGGAGTAGGTCACCAAGGCATCATTTCATTACCCAGCGTTTGCTCTTCAGACTTCACTTCCACCTGAATCCTTTTGTCTACGCCAGCCTGCGAATAAAGTTCGGAGAAAAAGAAAGACACAGTTATTTGTCCATAGGGGTATATTCATAGTGCAGTTTTGCTGTGATTTGTCTGAAATTGTGTTGCTGTGTGTAATCTACCATATGAGTATATTCAGATCACTGCATCAAAATATGCAGAAAACCAGAGTATAACCATGGAGTGACTGGTTGTGGGGATTTTACAGGTAAAACACATTTTATAGTTGATCCTATAAACACGCAGCAAATGTCCACTTTACAAAACCAGAGCATGCAATGGTCAAACCGCATATGGCTTTCAACTTTGGTATTTTATACGGCAACCAACACGCCATACCTCTCTCCAGTATTCTCTTGCTTGGCTCACATCCTCCGCCTCTCGCACATGTGCAATTAGTTTTCCATCGGAGGGCAATACCAAGGCGAGGATCAAAGGGTTATAGCCATAGCTGCACCCTGTAATACATAGAACATATCATAGGAATAGAGATGAGCGAGTAGTATTCGATCGAATACTACGGTATTCGAAATATTCGTACTCGATCGAATACTACTAGCTATTTGCAGTAAATATTCGAATTCAGAACCAGCGTTGATTGGCCGAATGCTATAGCATTCAGCAAATCAACGCTGGTTCTGCAGCAGGCTCGTCCTTGATGGTCGGGAGAGTTGGCAGCTTGCTGTTACGAGGGAGCTGACGTTTTTGTCATAGGAATGAATTGATTGGCTGAATGCTGTACACTGGCCAATCAACGCTGGTTCTGCCGAAGGCTCGGCTGTGAGGAGACGGAGTCTAACATCGGACCACAGCAGTCTCCATTGTGGTCCAATCTTAGACTCCGCCTCCTCACAGACGAGCCTCCGGCAGAACCAGCATTGATTGGCCGAATGCTGTACACTGGCCAATCAATTCATTCCTATGACAAAAAAGTCAGCTCCCTCGTAACAGCAAGCTGCCAGCTCTCCCGACTAGCAAAGACGAGCCTGCTGCAGAACCAGCGTTGATTTGCCGTAGGCTCATCTTTGCTAGTTGGGAGAGCTGTCAGCTTGCTGTTACGAGGGAGCTTACTTTTTATCAGCGCAACTGCAAGCACTGTGCAGTTATAGCGCACGGACCCTATAGACTATAATGAGGCTTTAACTGCACAGCGCTCCTCCTAAACACTCTCCTCCTGCTACTCATGTACCCTGTTTTTTTCCCTACAGCTTTCCTTATATCTACAGCATTTTTTGGAGATTTTATTGCAAAGTTGTGAGAAAACTGGGTCATGATAAAGCAATATGACTGCACTGTGTAAATAGACATGTAATGTCACTGTAAGAACAGATTTTTAGCTTCTGGTAATAAACAGGTTCCTATTGTATGACAGCAAGCGGTGATCTTGAAAACATGAGGAATTGATACAGAAATTTTATAGGAAGCTGTATAACTTTCCATGATCTACAACTGGAATATTCCTTTCAGTGACTGTGCTAACAAATGTCGCAGGAATCCTCACCCATGTCCAAAATGTTCTTTGAGTTGATAAGCTTTGCCAGATTTGCCAGCAGTTGGGCAGCGTCACAGCCGACATCCTGAGAAGTGGTCCCTACAAGAAGCTGGAGACCGCCATTATTATTTTACATTAGGTTTTACTATCAATAAGGACAATAAATGTTGTACCATTAAAGGCCCCCTTAAAGGGCCCATTATGCAGTTTAGATCCACAGCAGCTGCCACTGGATATTCTTGTACGTTACAGACATGACGAATGTCACATTACCAGATCTTGGCACCTGGTTATATCATTTAATTGGCCATTTCCCCTTTAATACACAAAGTGATTCAATAACATCCTATAATGGTCTGGGGGCCTCTGTGCTGGAAGACATGACTTTGCCCTCACCATAGACTTCAGTATATATTTCATACCTGACGTAATTTCTTTGCCGACGGATGTTCTCTAAGAGACAAGCGCACCAGATATGTCCTCCGCGGGTCATCTGTACCTTCAAACATCTTCTGGGATTTTTTTCTTCGATACATGAAGTATCTTTTTCCTATAAGATGTGACCTTGTGTTTACTAGAACTGAACGCTAGTGCAGACTTACAGCAGCCTGTATTATGGATGATTAAAAGGAACGTGTCACTAAACCTCCACCATGTCCCTAGTCACCTCATCACTGTCAATTTCACCTGTTCCTCCCAGTGGCGTAACTACCGCCGTAGCAGCAGAGGCAGCTACCACAGGGCCCGGGACATTAGGGGCCCGGTGACAGCCGCTACCGCTGCTATCATTATAGTCAGGGGTCTTTTCGGACCCCCCGAGTATAATGACCGGCGGCCCGGGAGAGGTAAGAAACATAAAAAACCCTGTTACTCACCTATCTCCCGGCTCCTACACTGTCTGCCTCCGAAGTAGTCCATCTTCAATGACGTTAGACGTCACATGACCCGGGACGCAGGCCAGAGTCATGAGACGTCAGACGACTAGGCCGAAGCCTGCCCGGATCATGGAGAGGTAAGTAACAGTGTTTTTTTAATGTTTTTCTCCCCCTGGGTTTCCGATTATTATACTCTGGGGTCAGAAAAGACCCCAGAGTATACTAATTGTTTAAGGGTGTCCACAGTGGAGCATAATACTGTGTGCAGGGGCCACTATTGGGTACAATACTGTGTGCAGGGGCCACTACGGGGGTAAATACTGTGTGCAGGGGCCACTATTGGGTACAATACTGTGTGCAGGGGCCACTACGGGGGATAATACTGTGTGCAGGGGCCACTATTGGGTACAATACTGTGTGCAGGGGCGACTGTGGGGGCCATTCCTAGTTACGCCACTGGTTCCTCCATTATAGCATATGTGTACTTTCACACAACTTTAGATTTTTCTGCCCACATTTGTGTCATTACAATATTTTCTAATAAACTTTGTTAATGGATTTTGGCTCCTTTCCATGAAATACTGCGCTGAAATCCACTATCCTCTTTTGTACTTTCCACCTCTTATTGCCAGCAGAAATTCGCCTATGTCTGACTGAGTACAGGGAACTCTAGGTGTAATACAGAGAGGTCGGACATGGGGGCAATAGTACATTCTATAGTACAAGCGGAGTGCAGTGAAAGCACACGGACCTCATAGACTATAATGGGGTCCATGTGCTTTCCCTGTGCTGCCCGTACAGAACATGCGGACATGAAAGTAGATCATGATCTACTTTTCTGTCCGCGTGTTCCGTGCGGATACCACACGGACTCCAGTATAGTCTATGGGGTCTGTGTGCATTCACTGCACCCGGCTTGCCAGTGCATCTGGTCCCCGTGCAGACTCCCCGAAAGGATTACCAAATGCCAATGTGAATGAGGGGTCAGAGTCTTTTCCAGCAACCTTCTCCTCCCTCTCCATAGACTTCTATATAAAATGTATCTAAGTATGATAGCATATTTCTGTAATATGCCATATAATTTACAGTTCATATATCCCAACTGTGTTTCCAGCTGGTTATATTTTCAGAAATAACACAGGTAGCTGCGATGTTGATTATCTCATCTCTCATATAACATGTATTATATTGCCTCCCCACCTGCAACCTCACTCTATTACTTCCCCATAAGAGAGAATAGACAGTGGATTTCAGCCAATGAACAGCTGTAGGGACAAAAAAAAAAAAAAAAAAAGCCAAAATCAGTTGCTCATCAGCACAACTTCCAGCTGGGATTTCAGGACTGACTCACCTTTCAAGCTTTGCAGTGCAAATATTAAAAACCATGGCCGCATCTGCAACAATAAATCGAATCAAGACCCGCAGCACAAGACATTTTGGGCTGCAATATTTGGATTTGTTCCTACTGTATATTGCAATGGGTTAACTGCGAGATATTTCGCTACAGCTATACTGCTGCAAACTTGCCTTGTATGTCCCTGTCCTAAAGACGAAGGCCCTATGTAGCAGGCCGCAACAAAGAAGCGCTGCAGTGGAAATGCATTGTGGTTCTTCTCGCAGCGCTTTTTACAGAAAGTCCGAGTTTTCCTCTGTAGACTTTCTGCTTCAATTATTCCTATTGGGAAAACGCTGGCTTTTCGGTAGGTATAAATAACATTCTGCTAGTTTCAAAAACGCAACTGTTTTGGAAGTCGCAGCATTTCCACGGAGTGGATTTTTCTGCACTATGTGGATGGGATTCACTAGATAACTATCCACTTTGCTGGGACTGCAAAACGTTTACCCCACTGGGGCCCAGCCTAAGGGATTTTCCCCAGGTTAACCCCCATTTGTACATGCTCCTACAGTGTAGCCCTCTGCTACAGACCAGAAGACAGGATTCTGATAGAGAGATGTCTGTGACAGATAAAAGTATCAAACCGCAAAGGCGTTAATTATTTATCCTCTCCGTCCGCTCCTATAAGAGATAGAAGTATGGAAAACTGCTGGACGAAACCTGGAATAAATGGCTGTAATATTAGGATCTATATAGCAATCCACATATTGGAGTATCTAATACATATTACATTCATGTTGTGTGAATAAACCTCAATAATGTTATTGTCTCATGTGGTAGAGGGGTCTTTGGGGTGTCTTACATGACTACTATTTGTATACCACCTATACCGCACCCCTGGGTTACATAACTAATTGTGCTGGATGGTAAAAGTGTCAATCAGGCTGCAACTAAATGTGTTGCAATATAATGGAAAGAATGGCGCCGGACACTTCTCTCATCAACTCATTACACTAAAAGCGGAGCAGAATTCCATAGATTTGCCTTAACCTCATTGAAGGAGCAAGTGACATTGTGACAATAGAAGCAGCCGGGGCTCCGCATAGTAGAAGCAGCCAGGGCTCCCCATAGTAGAAGCGGAAAGGGCTCCCCATAGTAGAAGCGGCCGGGGCTCCCCATAGTAGAAGCGGCCGGGGCTCCCCATAGTAGAAGCGGCCGGGGCTCCCCATAGTAGAAGCAGCCAGGGCTCCCCATAGTAGAAGCAGCCAGGGCTCCCCATAGTAGAAGCAGCCAGGGCTCCCCATAGTAGAAGCAGCCAGGGCTCCCCATAGTAGAAGCAGCCGGGGCTCCGTATAGTAGAAGCAGCCAGGGCTCCCCATAGTAGAAGCAGCCAGGGCTCCCCATAGTAGAAGCAGCCAGGGCTCCCCATAGTAGAAGCAGCCAGGGCTCCCCATAGTAGAAGCGGAAAGGGCTCCCCATAGTAGAAGCGGCCGGGGCTCCCCATAGTAGAAGCGGCCAGGGCTCCCCATAGTAGAAGCGGCCAGGGCTCCCCATAGTAGAAGCAGCCAGGGCTCCCCATAGTAGAAGCAGCCAGGGCTCCCCATAGTAGAAGCAGCCAGGGCTCCCCATAGTAGAAGCAGCCAGGGCTCCCCATAGTAGAAGCAGCCAGGGCTCCCCATAGTAGAAGCAGCCGGGGCTCCCCATAGTAGAAGCAGCCGGGGCTCCCCATAGTAGAAGCAGCCGGGGCTCCGCATAGTAGAAGCAGCCGGGGCTCCGTATAGTAGAAGCAGCCGGGGCTCCCCATAGTAGAAGCAGCCAGGGCTCCCCATAGTAGAAGCAGCCAGGGCTCCCCATAGTAGAAGCAGCCAGGGCTCCCCATAGTAGAAGCAGCCAGGGCTCCCCATAGTAGAAGCAGCCAGGGCTCCCCATAGTAGAAGCAGCCAGGGCTCCCCATAGTAGAAGCAGCCGGGGCTCCCCATAGTAGAAGCAGCCGGGGCTCCGCATAGTAGAAGCAGCCGGGGCTCCGTATAGTAGAAGCAGCCGGGGCTCCGTATAGTAGAAGCAGCCAGGGCTCCGTATAGTAGAAGCAGCCAGGGCTCCCCATAGTAGAAGCAGCCAGGGCTCCCCATAGTAGAAGCAGCCAGGGCTCCCCATAGTAGAAGCAGCCGGGGCTCCCCATAGTAGAAGCAGCCGGGGCTCCGCATAGTAGAAGCAGCCGGGGCTCCGTATAGTAGAAGCAGCCAGGGCTCCGTATAGTAGAAGCAGCCAGGGCTCCCCATAGTAGAAGCAGCCAGGGCTCCCCATAGTAGAAGCAGCCAGGGCTCCCCATAGTAGAAGCAGCCAGGGCTCCCCATAGTAGAAGCGGCCAGGGCTCCCCATAGTAGAAGCGGCCAGGGCTCCCCATAGTAGAAGCGGCCGGGGCTCCCCATAGTAGAAGCGGCCGGGGCTCCCCATAGTAGAAGCGGCCGGGGCTCCCCATAGTAGAAGCGGCCAGGGCTCCCCATAGTAGAAGCGGCCAGGGCTCCCCATAGTAGAAGCAGCCAGGGCTCCCCATAGTAGAAGCAGCCAGGGTTCCCCATAGTAGAAGCAGCCAGGGCTCCCCATAGTAGAAGCAGCCAGGGCTCCCCATAGTAGAAGCAGCCGGGGCTCCCCATAGTAGAAGCAGCCGGGGCTCCGCATAGTAGAAGCAGCCGGGGCTCCGTATAGTAGAAGCAGCCGGGGCTCCCCATAGTAGAAGCAGCCAGGGCTCCCCATAGTAGAAGCAGCCAGGGCTCCCCATAGTAGAAGCAGCCAGGGCTCCCCATAGTAGAAGCAGCCAGGGCTCCCCATAGTAGAAGCAGCCAGGGCTCCCCATAGTAGAAGCAGCCAGGGCTCCCCATAGTAGAAGCAGCCGGGGCTCCGCATAGTAGAAGCAGCCGGGGCTCCGTATAGTAGAAGCAGCCGGGGCTCCGTATAGTAGAAGCAGCCAGGGCTCCGTATAGTAGAAGCAGCCAGGGCTCCGTATAGTAGAAGCAGCCAGGGCTCCCCATAGTAGAAGCAGCCAGGGCTCCCCATAGTAGAAGCAGCCGGGGCTCCCCATAGTAGAAGCAGCCGGGGCTCCGCATAGTAGAAGCAGCCGGGGCTCCGTATAGTAGAAGCAGCCAGGGCTCCCCATAGTAGAAGCAGCCAGGGCTCCCCATAGTAGAAGCAGCCAGGGCTCCCCATAGTAGAAGCAGCCAGGGCTCCCCATAGTAGAAGCAGCCAGGGCTCCCCATAGTAGAAGCAGCCGGGGCTCCCCATAGTAGAAGCGGCCAGGGCTCCCCATAGTAGAAGCGGCCAGGGCTCCCCATAGTAGAAGCGGCCGGGGCTCCGCATAGTAGAAGCAGCCGGGGCTCCCCATAGTAGAAGCAGCCGGGGCTCCCCATAGTAGAAGCAGCCGGGGCTCCGCATAGTAGAAGCAGCCGGGGCTCCGTATAGTAGAAGCAGCCAGGGCTCCCCATAGTAGAAGCAGCCAGGGCTCCCCATAGTAGAAGCAGCCAGGGCTCCCCATAGTAGAAGCAGCCGGGGCTCCGCATAGTAGAAGCAGCCGGGGCTCCGTATAGTAGAAGCAGCCGGGGCTCCGTATAGTAGAAGCAGCCGGGGCTCCCCATAGTAGAAGCAGCCAGGGCTCCCCATAGTAGAAGCAGCCAGGGCTCCCCATAGTAGAAGCAGCCAGGGCTCCCCATAGTAGAAGCAGCCAGGGCTCCCCATAGTAGAAGCAGCCAGGGCTCCCCATAGTAGAAGCAGCCGGGGCTCCCCATAGTAGAAGCAGCCGGGGCTCCCCATAGTAGAAGCAGCCGGGGCTCCCCATGGTAGAAGCAGCCGGGGCTCCCCATGGTAGAAGCAGCCGGGGCTCCCCATAGTAGAAGCAGCCAGGGCTCCCCATAGTAGAAGCAGCCAGGGCTCCCCATAGTAGAAGCAGCCAGGGCTCCCCATAGTAGAAGCAGCCAGGGCTCCCCATAGTAGAAGCAGCCAGGGCTCCCCATAGTAGAAGCAGCCAGGGCTCCCCATAGTAGAAGCAGCCAGGGCTCCCCATAGTAGAAGCAGCCAGGGCTCCCCATAGTAGAAGCAGCCAGGGCTCCCCATAGTAGAAGCAGCCAGGGCTCCCCATAGTAGAAGCAGCCGGGGCTCCCCATAGTAGAAGCAGCCAGGGCTCCCCATAGTAGAAGCAGCCAGGGCTCCCCATAGTAGAAGCAGCCAGGGCTCCCCATAGTAGAAGCAGCCGGGGCTCCCCATAGTAGAAGCAGCCGGGGCTCCCCATAGTAGAAGCAGCCAGGGCTCCCCATAGTAGAAGCAGCCAGGGCTCCCCATAGTAGAAGCAGCCGGGGCTCCCCATAGTAGAAGCAGCCGGGGCTCCCCATAGTAGAAGCAGCCGGGGCTCCCCATAGTAGAAGCAGCCTGCTTGTATCCTATTTATTTATTTACTTATATGTACTATAATCACACCAGAATATAATAAAATAAGTGTTTAATAAATGAAGAGATACTTAGCTGTGGTTACAAATAATGTATCAGGGCTTGACATATAATGGGGCTTCCTATCCAGTGACCTGATACATACCCATCAAGCTATTGTTACCATGTTACTTACTACCCTTCCCCTTCTTACTATAGTATAGGGAGTATTCTTGCTGCTCTTACTATCAGCGGTGCCCTGGCTGGTCCTAATATTTGGGTCCCTCAAGCTATTGTTACTATGTGACTACCCTTCCCCTCCTTACTGCTTGTGCCATTCTGTGACTTGGGGCACACGTACAAGTCCTGTCTCTCCCTCACACTTTAGTTATGTAATGACTGCAGCATTTCCATGAAGGATTTCTCATTGATACTGAATATGACACAGTTAGTGGCACTCACCAATGTAGACCCCTGCAGCGAAGGTGACCCCGAGCACACCTATGCCGACCACTGCTTCCCTGCTGACTGTAGAGAAGGACATGGTGGTGCAGCAGGTACAAAGGACAGCAGCAGCAGCAGCAGCAACGTGCACCCGGGGACTCGGCACATCCTCCGCTTCTGGTCACATGATCTTCTATCTAATAGGAAGCCGGCAATTACAATAGGACCTGACAAGGCATGGTGTGCGCCTGCCATCTGGTGGTAGCTGTACAGAATTACATCTCCATACACTGAATGCATTATTAAACCATGTGCTGTTAAATCTGTATAAATAGGATTGTCTGCATTTAACTTGCCTGAATAGACTTCTGATGTAAGGCAGTGCTGCCCTGAGCCTCTATTATATAGACTAGAGGAGAGGAACTTTAGGGAACTGGATACACAGTTAATGAGAGACCTAGAAATAGGTATTATGCTGCCATCTAGCGGCCAGGATTTAATAATACAGCCATATTATAGTATATATTATATATTATAGTGTCATATTTATGATGAGGAAAATACTAGCTTTATTTCCATAGTGCCACATATTCTGAAACGTCAAAGGGTAAATGTGTAGATATATCAGGCAATACAGTCTAATAAAGTGATTAACTTATCAAGTAATAGGATAGGAGGGCCCTGCTACAATCTATGAGGAAATAGGGGGTAAGACAAGAGGTCAGAGGGCTTGTTTAGTACAATGGTCCACCCATAAGACCATATAACTGAGGCTGTATGATCCCATCACCAGCCACTATCTCTACACTTAGTGCAGGGAAACTTTTGGATGAAGGGGATTGTTACACGGCCTAAAGTAGAAAGGAAAACTTAAGTAGTTATTCTTTTTTGTTTTAGGGTGTGGGGGGTGTGGGGTTCACACTACGGCTGGATATCCATTCTGATCTTGTCTGATAAAAAAATAAAGGGAAATTTTAACGGATTTGTGACGGTTCTTCTAGTGCCAGTTGCTAAAAATCTTGTAACTGATAATAACAGGCACTTTTGATGATCACCAGCGATAGTGTGAACAACCCCTTATATTTCATGTTTGAAACAGTTGATGCCGGCTAATACTTGGATTGTCCAGGGTAAAGTAGTCCAGAGAACTGGTCCTGCTCTAGAACAGTCTCAAAGATGAAAGTGGGATGTTCAGATAACAAAGTGCGGCATCCCAGTGTGACAAGACACTTATCTACCATTTTGGTCTGAGCATCCCTCATTCCCAAGCCTGGGTGAACCCAACAGTTGGGAGACTACTAGCTCCATCGGGAAGCTTTATGTCTTCATGGTCATTCCTGCATTCACCATTAGAGCTCTTCCTGAACACCATCACATGGCACAGGGTAAAGGAGAATACCTCTCCAACAGGAAGCGCCCCGTGGGATCCACTACTACTACCACCACTATCCGATAGCATGCAGGTCCCTCTCGTCAGCGTCTGGCATGGGAGGTGTGTTGGGAGAGTTTGGCGTATCAAGTGACATTTCTACAGCCACTACTACTCCCATCCTCTGATTCCCTCCATCTTTATTACAACAAAAACATGCAAGTCTAGTGGCAGAACCAAAAGGACAAGTAGGGTGGACAGTAGAGTTGAGCTGATCTTGAGATGTCAGGATTGATTTAAAAATCCGATTTCTGATAATTTTCCAGCCGATCCTGACCATGATCGTGAAATTTGCTCGATCGCCAATTGGGATCTGATCCTGATCGCTCAACCCTATTAATACTATATACATGAATAGGGTTGAGCCGATCTTGAGATAACCTCTGACCTCGATCCGGCCGGAAAAGATCGGGATTGGAATTCTGATCGCGATCGTGAAATTTACTCTATCGCCGATCAGAATTCGATCTTTTCCGATCCCTCAACCCTAGTGGACAGATCAGGATCTGCTTTCACGACAGTTTGTAGAGGGGAGAGTGTAGCAAATGGAAGACCACCAAGTAGAGAATTATACTGGTATAGAGGAGACTGACAGCAACAATAAGGGGTTTTGAGGTTTCCACGGTGAAAAGACCGAGGACGATGGAGAAGTTTTTGAGGTGTAGGTGACATGGGCGTGCAAATGATTGAATATTTTAGGTAAAAGAAAGGTTTGGATAAAATATAATCCAGATAACGTGAATGTGCTGTCTAGTGGGTAAGGTAAGGTCACAAACTGAGTTGTTGGGTTTCGATGGGTTAGTAGATGGCAGAAATACAAGGAGTTCAGATAAGGTGAGGCTTGATCTTAGAGACATCAGACAATCACTGGTGTTTTGTTCTAGTGCAGGGTGATGGCATGGGAGGAGATATATATTTGGGTGTCACCAGTGTAAAGATTGTCATAAAAGTTTATGTTGCTGTTGGACAGGTGGCTTACACAACTTAAGCTATTTTATACCGTGCTACTTCTATTGCTCTCATATTGAAAATCCTTACAAATATCTTTAGAGGTTAGAAGTATTATGAACCAGATTGACCAAGGTTAGTATACTACTACCATTCCGAGACTTCACAAATTCATATCTGCATTGAGAGATGGTTACGGTATTTGTTTTACACTTTGTCATATGCTTCCATACACTTTCATGCTGCCTATATAAAAGTATTTGCAATAAATATAGAACCTGTTCAGACGAGTCCTGTCATGGCTTATAAAGGCAGTAAAGACTCAGAAAACGCTGAGCCATTGCATTTCTGTAAGCCCATAGAGCCACAGGGCTGTGGTAGTAAAAACCTAAGATCTGAACTATTCACCTATAAAGCTCTGTTCAGACTTGTGTCCTGCAGATCCATCTTCTCTGTTGTACAAGTAGAATAAAATGCAAGCACAGAAAAAAAAAATAAAAACATCCTGCTTCTATGTAATCGGATCACGTCTGATTTTTGCAAATAGAGATGCAAGAATATGATTTTACTTTCCTTTGCCGTGTAATATCAGATTATCAGTCCTTTCCTCTCCAGGGAAATCCAGCAGCCGTCTTCATCCAGGGGCAGGTCTAGACTTTCTGTTTAGGGCAGAGCTTCATCATAACAGTATATAACAGTACCAGTTAGCAACAAAGCGAGCGCTTCTGACCCCCGGAGTAATGCATTCTGCTGCACCAGTTTGTTACTTGCATATGTTCACATGGCAGAAAATGAAGAGGTTCCTCTAGCACTGGGGGTGTTCCGAGTTTGAAAAGGTTGGGTAACTCAAATAGGGGCCTTTGGGGGTCTTTTGGACAGTGTTCATTTAAGGTTGCACTGAGTATTAGTTAAGTGGGTAGGTCATCAATAAAAGACCTGCTAATATTTGGTGCCTGGGATCACCCATTCGTGCCAAGGCTGTGACCCCTTCACTGTTTGTTTCAGAGTGGCCGTGCAATGTAATTACAGACTTGTCACATTCACTTCTATTGGACAAGGCCCTATAAAACAGACGAGCGATGTCTACTGAAAAGTTGTCACACCACTTGCATGGGCATTGCAGCCTCTTAAAATAGCTGATCACGTCACGACTAGTTGTAGTCAGAACAGTCCGATCCAGATGGAAGATACAGGAAATGTGGACGAATACAGTCAGAGATGTCTCCTAAGAGACCCTTTATATTCCCTGCAATATATTCATGTAAATCTGTAGAGCCAGTACCTACTGCTATATGGTCACTGTATAATGATAATATTGGTATACCTGGGTAAATGGCCCACTCACATGTGTTTGTCTCTCCCTGTACTAAATCCCTGGCAGTGCATAGACATAACAGGATTAGTTCCACAGTATCTTCAAGGATTGATCAGCAGGGAGCCTCACTGATCTTAGACTGTTAGAACCTTGCAGATCAGCTGTTTCTCCATAAGCACACAACTCTCAGTATTGCTTACACGCCGGGCGCTGCGCTGCTTGCTCACCATATTCTTGTTAACCACAGTTGTGGGGGCTAAAGATGTATCAGATATCATTGCAGCACCCGTAACAGTCACCATCATCTGCACTTTGGAAGATGGTATGGAGGGTTGTAAACGTGACAATGCTAGGACCCAAACTGCCAGAGTGGTGCACAAGTACTAGTATTTATAGGGGAGCCCTTTAATGGTTTTTTGCAAAACCATTACTTCATGCTGAAATTTCACGGTAATCCAATGTGGGTGGATGGAGTTTCAGTGGCATGTGGTTTGCCACAAAGTTTTTTTAGTGCGAATTTTGAATTTACAGCTGTAATATAAATTTGTTTGATCTGCAAATTTACAAAGTATAGGGAAATATAGTGTAGCACGTTGTTAACCAGAAAAACAAAAAACAAAACAAATATTACATGTAAACTTAGAAAACATCACTAAAAAAAACACATTTCAGTGTGTGAATGCAGCCGCAAAGGAACACCATTCTATACCTTCCACCTGGACATACAAAAAGAAATGGCCTTTTACCATCACCAGGCTCCCAGTGGCACAACGCATTATAATTCTCCCCAGGAACATAATAATACTCCCCAGACACCGAATAATGCTCTCTAGTGGCCCCCAGGAAAGTAATAATTGTAACATCTCTGCCTGTTCGAGTCACTGCACCACCCTCTGCTCGCATGCGGCGGTGCAGGAGGAGTGTGCAGTTTGGTTCCTTGCTTAGTTTTTGGTTGCACTGTGTGAACACGGCTCTAGTTCTGTAACTGAATTTCCACCACACCCGTCTTCTGCCCTTGTTTGCCTCTGTTCATGAAGTGGTTAATTCTAGTCTTGCCGTGTGATTGACAGCCTATCCACCTATCAACTCTAGAGCGGGTTCTTCCTCCCCATTTATTCTTGCTTGCTATTGCTCAGTGCGTGCTGGCTTTTCTCTCGCTGTTTATTCTTGTATTCTGATTCTTGACCTCTGGCTTTCCCTATTGACTACTCTTTTGGATATCGATTTTGACACTGCATTGCTCGACTGTTACTGACCCATGGCTAGCTGACCTCCCTTGTTGTGGTTTGTCTTGTCCGTGTTCTGTGTGTCACGTATTTAGGAAGGGCCTGTTTTCCAGTTATCGCCTATTACATAGAATAGGACGCGGCAAGCAGGATGGGACAGTGGGGGGTTTCAGTCCAGGGCTCACTGTCTCTTGTGCCGCTTCTTCCAGGGTTCATCTACAGCACTGGGGAACTGCTGTCTGCACTTCCCTAACAATAATACTCTTCAGTTGCCCCCTGGTTAAGTAGTAATGCTCCCCAGGTGCCCCAGGCAGGCAATTATATCACCCAGTGGCCCCCAGGCAAGTGATAATGTTTAGCAGTAGCCACCAGGCAGATAATAATGCCCCCTCCCCTAGGGGGTCTCCATAGCACCCCAGTTTAGAATCACTGGTTTATACCTTCAGTCACTTTTGTGTGTTCATCCTTTTTCTCAAGCACCTGGACTAAGTTAATAATTTCCCATTCTCGATATTTTATTACCTTGGTTAACCAATCTAATCCCGGTAGTTACCAGCTGGACATTAGAGGGAAATGGAGACCAGGCAGATCATTGTGCGGTGGAAGCGAATGCTTGGCAGCTTTGAATAATATATAAAAAGCACAATTATCTGTAAAAGATCATTTCTATTACTCTTATGGTTAACAATCATGCCTCATCTTATTTCTGCTCCATACATAAAGCTCTCCTTGTGTGTCGCAGGCATTCAGCTCCTGAGCATTCCCACTTCTTTGCACCCACATTGTCCTTCATTGACCTCCATCCGTATAGACATGATATTTCATTAGAGGGAGATATTATAAAAGAGACAATTCTGGAAAGGGAATGTGGTTAGAAGCTCATTAACAACACCCATCTCTTATTATCTGTATTCCTGGCCTGCGCAGCTACTCTGAACACTCATTTGCTCATGTTAACCTTGCGGTGTCTCCAAGCCAGACCCCATGTCCAGCTCACATCTGCTGTGCTGACATCAGACCAAAATCCATCCTGGTCCAGGGATGTTACTCACATCGCCAAGTCCAGGTAGGTTCCAAATATAAGAGCAGCTGCAAATTACGATCTGAGCACCTGGGCACACTCTGCAGGTGATTCACATCTAACTGCAACCGAGCGGCCCGGTAATAGGCAGAGTCCGCTCAATGTGTTTGTGGCAGATGGAGCTGGGGGAGTTTTAACCCGTTCACACTGCTGCACCTTATATTGTCTAACAACCTTAAAGGACATGGTTTATTCTTTATTATTTTGAGCATCTTTATCCAATACTTCTTATAGTGAGGCTGAAGATACCCAGCAGGTATACGGAGGCTTGTAGTGTTAACAGGCAATGTTCAATAGTAAAAATGTAAGCAAACTACTTCATGTAACCTCACGTAATGACTACAGATGAGTGAACAGTGAAATGTTCGAAGTTCGATTCAAGTAGCCGCTCAATACTCGACTGTTCAATCGAACATCGAACCCCATTATAGTCTATGGGGAATAAATACTTGTTTAGGGGGAACCACTATTCGACTCAGGAGGGTCACCAAGTCCACTATGACACCCCAGGAAATGATGCCAACACCCTGGAATGCAACTGGGACAGCAGGGGAAGCATGTCTAGGGGCATCTAACATGCCCAAGTCACTGTATTACGTCGGGATCCCTGTCAGCTTGCGATATGCACGAGCTGACTTTTTCCCATAGGAATGCATTGACCAGCATTGATTGGCCTAATGCCATACAGAGTACAGCATTCGGCCAATCAACGCTGGTTCTGCCGGAGGCTCGTCTGCGAGGAGGCGGAGTCTAAGATCACATCAGAATGGAGACTGTTGTGGACCGATCTTAGACTCCGCCTCCTCTGGCAGAACCAGTGTTGATTGGCCGAATGCTGTACTCTGTATGGCATTCAGTCAATCAACACTGGTCAATGCATTCCTTTGCCGAGATGTAGCAGTGCTGGCCGTGCGCTCAGCTTGGCTACACCGGAGATGCAGTAGAGCTAAGCATATGGCCAGCACTGCTACACCGGAGATGTGAACCCTGCTGCACACTCAGCTCTGCTGCATCTCAGCAGAGCTGAGTGTGCAGCAGCGTTCAGCGCACACTCAGCTCTGCTTCATCTCCGATGTAGCAGTGCTGAGCGCATGGCCAGCACTGCTACATCTCGGCATAGGAATGCATTTACCAGCATTGATTGGCTGAATGCCATACAGTCTGCTGGCTTTCTTTAAAGTTACTGCCACATAAAGTGACACGTCAGTTTTGAAAAATCGAGCTTGGTCAGGAAGTCAAAAAGTGCCGTCGGCGGGAAGGGGTTAACAACTCACCGGAGGGTACTGGAGGATGGGAGTAGTAGTAGCAGTGTTGTCAATGGTGGGTCAAGGAAAGTCAACTGACTCCTCCAGCCCACCTCCCAAATTGGGGAAAGGTTTGAAGCCTGCGGTTTACTTGATGGTAGTTCCCCTGGGGTGCTTCCAGTTAGAGAAGGGTCCACTCTTCTTCTGAGCCAGATTATGGTAGTCAGAATGGCCCTGATGGTAAGCAGAAGAATGGCTCAGGAGGCAGCTGTACAGTTGTAGCAAATGGTGTATCTTTATTGAGGAAACAAGACAACAAAATGCCTTATTATTTCCACTCGAGCACTAAGTACTCAACTATGCCTCTTATAGTATGTATATAGGGACTGATATAAGCAAGTCCCAAGGATCCCTGTATACTGGTGTATGGCAGGATCCATGATGTGAGGCTCCAGGAAACCTCATCTCATTCAGGGGCTGCAATGGTCACTGATCTATAGTGGTCTGCTCTGTGCAGAGGACTCAGCTAGACCAAATTAATATTTCTGGAGACCTCCAGTCTTCTCGCCTTCTCCAACCAATGATTGGCCAGACTACCCAGTCCTCTCTGAAGGAAGGGTCTACCAATCCATAGTGGGCAGCTTCAGAACAAGGGGAAATATAACACATGGGAAGCTGAAGAACACATATCTGTAGGACATTGACAAAAAACAAACAAAAAAAGTTTGGTGGTGCCCACTGGGATTCTGCACTAATACCCCCTCTTGTTGGGTTAGGGTTAGTGTTGCAAATTAGACTTTCATAGAGATATCTTGAGGGATAATAAGAGAGATAGTGACTGAGGTTAGGGTTAGTGTGCTGGAATAGGTAAAGGGAAAGTCAAGGTCTAGTTGTATGTCATCATCTATTAGCTGGCCACTACCCTCAGTATGAGCGATCATCTATTTATTATCACCACCTATTTTCCTGCATGCTTCATATTACTAACAATCCAGTGGTAACAGTTCAGCCCCACTGCAAATCCTTGGATTATTTCAGTACCGGGAAATATTTGGGCAAGGGACATGGGCACATGGGCAAGCAACTTCTATACATAAAGTCCAGTTCTGATACCTAGTAGTTACAATGTGGACAGAATTTACCTTTGATTAGTGGAGACCATGAACATAGCAATTTTTTTTTTACTATACGAGTATACTGTGACCCAGTCCAGGGAACAAATAATTTTCTCTTATCTAACCTGTGGTTCATCTTTTATTATTGGCTGTCTAATGATGTTGAAAATATAATACTCTAAATCTAGATATTTTCCAAATAATTTAAAAAAAGTTCTGAGAATATTGGGAAAGCTGCAAAACTGCTTTGTCTGTAAAACGCCATTTATTGTCATGGACAGAGGATTTGGTAAGAATAGGCCATTTATTTCCTGTCTCTGATCCCAGTTCATTAAAAAGGTGATAGTGCATAACTTGTATGTCATTAGCACCAGCAAATGGCTCCATTCATTCCCATTTGTGCTCTCATTACCTGTTTAAAGGTATTTGCAGAGGGCACCTGAAGATTGTGTGTCTAGTAAGTGCATTGTGATCGCTCTGCTGTCCATCTGCCACCTTCTCTAGGCATTCCAACACCACCATCTATGCAGGGTGCCAATACTGTCAGTGCCAGGTGAGACAAGGCTTCAAAGCCAGAGAATAACTGAGCCTTTAAAATGAGAAGATAGGCATTGTTTCCTTCCAGCTATTAAATGCAGTTCCTGCCCCTTAACTTCACCTTTATTGTCAAATTTTTGTTACATCATTATGGGGGACAATGTAGCAAAATGATAGATCTGATTATGCCATTTTACAACCTCCAGGGTGAGGGGTTGAAACGTAATGGAGCAATAAATACAGAAATGTTATTTAATTAATACCCCTCACAAAAATGGTAGCATTCTGCACGCTCCTTATCCTGGCTTACACTATGACATGGGCACAGCTGTTTCATTTGCATTACTATATGACTATCGGTTTTATTGTCAAGGATGCGGCTTCTATGAGACAAAGAACAACCCATCCTGCTGACTTTAGGTACAACTCATCCAGCTGTTACTTACAGAAGTACTCCGACGACTCGAATAGTAGACCTCATCACTGATGATAGGGAGTACAGAGACTTAAACTGGGATTTTGTGGACTGGTGCCAGCAGAAGCACCTCAGGATCAATGCTGGGAAGACACACTGTTTTGGTGTACCTTGATGGTATGTTATTATACTGGGGTATTGTTTCTACCCCTAAATATACTAAATTCCTTTTATTTTTGGTATACCTTATGTAGGGTACATTTATTTGAGTTTCAACACCCTATTACTCAATCTTTTTGTACTGCTTCTTGTTCACTATAATCTGTTTTGGTTAGGGTTGAGCGATCGGGATCGGAAAAGATCGGATCCCGATCGAGTAAATTTCATGATGGCGATTGGGTTCCGATTCCGCCTAAAAAGATCAGGAACGGAATTCCAATCCCAGTCACTCAACTGACTTAGCTGCACAGAACCGCTGCAGCTCCCCGGAGCTCCGGGCCGGTCTCTCCTCTCTCTTTGCATGCTGGCAGAGCGCTGTGCGCCCCCCCCCCCCCCCCCCGCCTCCCTAGGCTTGTGTTACTGCTAGGAAAAGGCAGGGCTTTTTGTGGCTTAGGAGAGTGTGGGTGGGCACAGGGAGTGGACACGTGAGTGATGCACTCATGACTCCCTGTCATGTACCCACCCACACTCTAAGCCACAACAAGCCTAGCCTTCTCCCAGCATCAGCCACACTAGCCAGGGAGGCGGGGGCATGCTCAGCACTCTACCGGCATGCAAAGAGAGAGGAGAGACCGGCCTGGAGCTCCGGGGGTAGTGTACACATTGGGAGAGGAGGCAGCAGCAGTTCTGTGCAGATAAGTGTGTGTGGGGGGGAACTAAGTAGCCGGCAGATTTTTTAATCACTACACAGCGTGGAGGCTTCAATTTTTGGACCCCTTACTGTGTAGTGAACGGGATAATTTTTAAAATCCTATCTTTGATCATTAAAAAAGTCCCATTGACTTACATTAGGATCAGAATTGGGATCGGGTTCGAAGGGGGGGGGGGGGGGAATCCTGAAATCTCAAGAGTGGCTCAACCCCAGTTTTGATACATTATACCTGGAGGGGTTGTGTCTTATTGGTTGGATATATGGTATTTTGTAGATGTCTTATTGTCTTACTCCCTCTTTTTGTATTGTTAAATGTTTTGTATGGCATTATGAAATAATATTTCTTATACTGTAAGAACTTGTTCAGATGTAGTTGTTCTTCTGGGTTTATTCTTCCTATGTCTGGCTTTAGCTCGCCCTTCTATTAATTCTCTAAGCCTGACCACTCGCAACACCAGCTCGGTACGAAGGACCAGGATAGGACCAAGTCAAAACCCTTGTTTGCTTCTATACTTAGTTGCAAGGAAGGCAAACAATATTTATATGTTGCTCAGACTGTGGCAGCTATCGCTAACATCTTGGTCATGATTTAAGAGTGCGATGGGTTGATATGAGAGGGGTGGCAGGGGGATCTTTGATTTAGTTTGATTTGGGGGATAAGAAATGTGCAGGAGTTCATGAATCAGGCTATGGTGCTTTGTGATTTATAGACCTAGTTAAAAAGTAACGTCAAATGTGGTATAATTTCAGGTGTTAACATCTTATAATATCTGTTGATAAATCCGTCAGGGTCAGGTGGTTTATCGACCTCCTCTTCCATGATATTCACCTCAAGGAGGGACAGTTCATCAGGAAGCTTGTGGAGGTAGAGGATTGTAGAATATGTTGGCAATTTTGTGTTCATCCGTATATTCAAATACACTTTCCAAGTCTCGCAGGTTCAGAATGTGACCTTTCTTAGACAACAGTTGTTTGAGTTTGGCTAGGAGTGGTCCCACCCTATGAACCCCTCTGTAATATAACAAAGCTGTAGTGAGCCATTTGGCTTTGGCCTATGTAAAGGTTTGTAGCAATAATCTTGCTTTTCCATATTTTGGCATCATGATGCTCAGCATGGCCATGTCAACCCCAGGCACATGAGAAGAGAAGAGCACCAAGACGCTGGAAGACAGAGCTGGATGTTGTGAAGAGGCCCAGAAGAGGTAATGGAAGGAGAGTATAAATGTTTTGGTTTTTGTCACCTCCTCTGGGCCTCCAACTATTATGACATGGGGTTTGTAGAGATCCCATAGTATAATAATTCATCTGGAGCCTCCTGTGCACAATATGTAATTGTGTCAGAATGAGATGTTCAAAACACAAGGCACCCTGAAGAATGAAAGGTAAAAAGAAAGTGGAGGAGGACATGGGCAGGAATGAGAATTGGTGAATTGAATTACCGTAAGCCAGTTCTACAATCCGGTTGCATCTTTAACAACTGGATTGACAGAACCAGGCAGAAGTGGCACCCCAACATACTTCTGCTACTGGTTCTGCTTTACCAGTCTTCAACTTGTAGGCTGCAGGTCACATTAGGCCTGTGGCCTTTAAGCTGCATGACACAAGAGGTAAGTATTGGTACCTGTCTTAGTATACACCTATTTTACGTCTGGTGGGGTCTGACAGCTGGAACCTCTGCAGATCAGCCTTTCTGGGACACTACAGCTACCAGTAAAGTTAACAATTCCAGGATCTGTGCTTCTTGCTTGCTGTACAATTTGCAGCAGTGTTTTTTTGTTGGCTTGTACACCAGTAGCAGAAGGAACAGCCCCAAGAATCCTCTCCACTGGTGGGAGTCAGAAATCCCAGTCCAACACTGGAGTTCTTGTTGAGCAGAAGTTGCAGGAACAGCCAAGCAATGCTGCCCCACACTTGTGTGGTTCCCATAATTCGGAATAGGAGCTATGCAAATGGTGCAGCATAGCTGAGCCGTAGTGGTTGGGACCTTGAAGAAGTCAATCCCATCTACAATGGAAATAACCATTTATAGGTTCCGCGGCTTAGTCTATGCACCAGATTCTAGAGAACCCTTACAGAAATCTTGTGGAATCCATGCCATGATGCGTCAGGTTTGTTTTGACGGCACAAGAGGCAACTACACTACACTGGGCAGGTGGTTTTAATATTATAGTTTACCATTGTACCCATTCTTTAGCAACAAATGGGCAGCGTATATTATTCTGACGTGTATGGTGAGAGCCCTTTGGCACTTTAGCTGTTGCATTCCAATTTGTGATTCTATTGGCACAATCAAAGCCCAAGGCCCCTGTTTCCCTACCACATTCTCTGCACAAGTGATATAAATCCTTCTCCTTTTATTTCTTCAGGGTGACTCCAGGGTTGACCTCAACTTTCTCTAATGCACTAGAGCCCTCTCGGAATATCTATAAAACTAAGAATCTGTAAAGTCTATTAGAGTAGAGCACATCTGACCTGCTCTTGTAATAACACAGCCCAATTAATGTCAGCTTTGTTTTCATGATAAATTGGGTCGGACGAATTGATTTGGCTTTTCAAAGGAACTAAAACAACAGACAGAAAAGAGACTTTCCATCCAGATCTGACAGCAATCTGCCCTTTTATACCTTGCCTGTTATTGCTTCATTTTAACAGATGACTTCCTGCGGTCTCAGTTTACAGAATAAACATGGACTTTGGGCTGCAAAATCTTGGAGTTTCTGCATTCAACACACAAATGGTTATTTAGAATATAGGGATAACATGAACGTTATCATTGGTGACCTAGGTGGGAGATGGAACTTTTTTTATGACAAGGCTTTGCACATGATGTACATTTAACTTGACGGATGCCATGACACCTTCAAGACTGTATGGAATTAACAGTATAAGGATAGGTTCTCACTTGCTCTGGGATCTCCGTTGTTTGGGGAGAACCTGAATGAAACAGAGCCGGACTGATAAAACAGCGGATACCTGTGGTCACCTTGCAGACCCATAGACTATAATGGGGTCCACCAGGTGTCCTTTAGGTTTCTGCTGTTTTTGCAGTGAAACCACTGGAGAGAAAAGTCATCCATGCAAGACACTTTTATCCATTTATTTTCTGTGGGTTCTGCGGCGGAGCATCCAATGGAGATGTAACGGCCTGGGTCTGGTTCGGAGTCTTTGAGTTGCTACTACTTAGAAAGTGACTTACTTGCAAGGCTGGTCATGTAGTCAGGAGGAAGCCAGTGGTCAATGCACAAGATGAGCGTCAGTGTTTGCAGCAGAGCAGGAGAGAGAAGCTAGATTACAGCAGAGCACAATAATCTCGCAAGGCTGGGTTTATATAGGATGTGCAATCAGAGAACAGGTTGAAGCAAACCAGAGAGGTGGGAAATGAAACTAGATGTACCGGGAACTAGGCTCAGATCAGCACAGGAGCTGTCCAGGAGGCTGACAAGAGATCTGGACCTAGTCTAATCTAGTCACCAACTATGCAGCGAATACAAATACTAACCAGAGATTGCACACTGTCTATCCTAGTATTTTAGGAAGTAGCATATAAAAAAAATAAATATTGAGTTTCTTTACCATACTACAATGTTTCTGTAGAATTAAATCGCTTACTGCTGATACTGGAGTTTCACATTCACTTATGCTCAACCCCACACATTACATACAACTAACTATACTATAATTGTGTTAGGGCGGGTTCACACATGCGCCCGGTCTCTGCTTCGTGGGTTTCCGTCTTCTTTTTTTTTATTTTTTATTTATGTAGATTGTGAGCCCCACATAGAGCTCACAATGTACATTTTTCCCTATCAGTATATCTTCTTGGAATATGGGATGGAAATCCATGCAAACACGGGGAGAACATACAAACTCCTTGCGGGATTTGAACACCAGGACCCCAGCACTGCAAGGCTGCAGTGCTAACCACTGAGCCACTGTGTGGCCCCTGTGGGTTTCTGTCTTCTGTCAATAGGAGACAGGACCCTGGCATTCTGGTCTCCACGGCGAAACAGGGTTTTTTAACCTGACAAAGTCCTGCATGTCTGACTTTACGTCCGGTTAAAAAAAAACCAGACAAACAAAAAACCGGTTTCGCCGCAGAGAACAGAAGACGCTCATGGGCGCACACTTTGCAAACCCATTCAAATGAATGGGTTTGAAAACTGCCTGCCGGTTTCCGTCTCCTGTCCAGTTTCTCGGGAGGGAAATGGAAACCTGCAAAGTGGAGACCAGCGCCATATAGAGGATTTCTGGTCCTAAATGGAGATTTCATACTGATTACCTATCCACAGGAGATGATGGCCATCTTTCCTGGATACATAAAAATTTGTCAGATTTTGTAGAAATGGACCACTTAAATTGAAATGCATGACTGCTAGATGCTGCAATGTATTGCCAGGTTAGAGCAATAAGGAAACCATAACCCAATGGCATTTTATTATTCCTGTCGTCAGTGTAGCAGCTGTGAGAGGTAACAATTAAAAGAGGAACATATTTTATCACCAAAATGCCTGAGATATTTTTCAAGAAAATAATTAGACTAAAAGATGTGTTATTTATACATTAATGAGTCCATCCTTTTAGCACAAGCAGGTTGACAAATGAGGAGCCTCGTGGAGCAGATAAGCCCAATGTATCAGCTTCCCGTTACCGTGTGCACACCGCATATTTATGTCTCAGATAAACATAATTGCAAAGTCATAAAAGTCACAATCGCACAAGTGCAATAAGCTGGAAGATCAATATCAACACTTGGATCGGGTCTTCTCCTATATTTTTTCCTCTTTCTCTGCTTAAAGGGAAAAAAAAATAGAATCCGTTAAAATTAAACTAGGATATTAACATTTTCTTGCCAAAAATGTAATTACAGCACCAGGATTTTAATGTACTGAAGACTTTATAGTAAGATTTCTCGGTCCTTTTGGTACAAAACTGATAATACGGTGTCAGACATTAGTGTAAAGTTGAGTGTGTAAGTTATGTAAATGTTGGTCAAATGATCTCTTAAAGGGGTCTTAATATCTCCCTTTCTCACAATTTCCCTGCTTTCTTCTCACTTCCTGTATTCTTCAACATGCTGGTGGGCAGGCTTTGACAGTTTGACGGACAGGACACTATGAACTAGATCTAGATCTTGCCTTTGCCGTGAGAGATTATTTATTATGATGACTATAAATTTAATGTAAATGCAGATCAAATATGCACTGTAAGTGTATATTACATTACACAGAGTTGGAGAAGAGAGATGAGCGAGTAGTATTCGATCGAGTAGGTATTCTATAGAATACTACGGTATTTGAAATATTCGAATTCGATCGAATACTACTAGCTATTCGCAGTAAATAGTCGATTCAGAGCCAGCGTTGATTGGCAGAATGCTATACAGTGTAAAGCATTCGGCAAATCAATGCTGGTTCTGCAGCAGGCTCGTCCTTGCTAGTCAGGAGAGCTGTAAGCTTACTGTTATGAGGGAGCTTACTTTTTCTCATAGGAATGAATTGACCAGCGTGAATTGGCCAGTGTACAGCATTTGGCCATTCAACGCTGGTCCTGCCGGAGGCTCGTCTGTGAGGAGGCAGAGTCTAAAATAAGACTACAATGGAGACTGCTGTGGTCCGATCTTAGACTCTGCCTCCTCACAGACGAGCCTCTGGCAGAACCAGCTTTGATTGGCCGAATGCTGTACACTGGCCAATCAATTCATTCCTATGACAAAAAAGTCAGCTCCCTCATAACAGCAAGCTGCCAGCTCTCCCAACTAGAGTCAAAAAACGAAAATTCAAAAAATGCCATAGGCGGGAAGGGGTTAAAGGAGCATTCCTGTATCCTTTCACTACACTAACACTCACATTACAAGGTGATTTATTGAACGGGTCATAGGGGATTTCCAGAAACTTAAAGTCTATCAGCAGTAAAAATGGCGTTCATCTAATCGCAGCACCTTGTGGGTCTTCTGATACGGTTTCCGGATATGACTGTTATTATGGACTGCTGCTCCGTTGCTGAGAATTTTGGAGTTTTATAATTCTGCTATTGAGTTGAAAAGGGCTTTAGGGGAGTTTACTCTGCCAAGTGGGTTTCTGTAAGTGTTGTAGAGTAAAAGGATAATTTTGCAATTTGAACTTGAGAAATTTATTGAATTTGAAATTTCTCTCTACATTTCAATATATATACTGTATATATATATATATATATATATATATATATATATATATATAAAGATGCATCTATCTATATTATAATTGTGACAAATCCTTCATTTGCATGGAAACAAAGTATTAAATATTACGTAGGTTGTACATAGCCCTTAGTATGGAGCTATAAGTCTATACAGGCTTCTTTAGTACTATATGGAGTACCATATAAGTACTATATGGAGCAGTGTCAGACTGGGATGTCTAGGGCCCACCACAAGGACCCCTGCAGATCAGCTGTACCGAGACAGCATGACTATAGGTAATAACAATGTCATTCTACGATGTGCACCACTGCCTAAACCACCATTACACTCTTTATGGCATGCGAGCATCATGTGAACATGATATGATGAGACATGTTAAAATACTGTGCAGATACCAGCAGTTGTCCATAGACTGCAGAGAATCCTTTCTATATAAGCAGCTTCTATTTCCCTGTATAAAGTCCTTTCTTTTCATATGAAATATTACTTGTATGTATGAAGACAGTCTCATGCCTTGTCTCTGCATCACCACAGCGTTAGTCTGCAAGGTAACAGTGATTATACGAGATAAACAGAAGACATGGCTGGATTGATCTTCACACATTTGCAAATAACCAGTAGGTGGAAGAAACAATAATGGGGATGAAGGGCGATATAAACCAGTTACATCTGCCATCTGCACAAGGAATGAAACACAACGGCTTGGATAGCGACTGAATGGGAGATTTTACCAGGATCCTAAAAGGGTTATTAGGAATTTTAACACATTTTATTATACAAACAGCTGTCATATCTTGACACCATCTTCCAGGTTATTGAGCTCCTGTAGTGATACCTTTAGAAGACTATTAAGGGTGTACAAACTATAGGGACACCGCAAGGGGAACAGGGCGCCCTCTTCAAAACCTAAGTAGACCATGCAAACAAATGTGAAAGGGGAGAGGTAAGGCAAGAAGGTCATGTCAAGTTATTGCCACACAAGGCATAGGAAAGAAATTGGGGACAACATGTGTGACAGGTCCGTCAGTCCTGAGTGTGATGGAGTGAGAAGGACCACTCATTTAAATGGTTGGTATGCGGCTTCCTATTTTGTATACACATCTCTGATGGAAATTTTAGTTATTTTTTAACTAGTTTTTAGCAAGATTTTGAAAGCATGTACACCATGTCTCTAGGGGAAAATGTTCACATAAAATGCACAAAACTATGCACTTAGGCCTGGTTCACATGTGCGTTCAGTATTCTGTTTGGGGAGTCCGCCTGGGGACCCCCGAACAGAATATCGAATGCATTAAAAAGTAGTTTGCTAAGAAACCACACTGACCCCATAAACTAAAATGGGGTCCGTGTGTTTTCCGCACGAATCATGCGGAGAGATAAGTGCTGCTTGCAAACAGATTCTGATACATGTCAATAATAACCAATTATTAGTAGTGGTCCTCTAACGAGCATCAACATAGAACCCAAATAGTAAGGTTAATAATATCCATAAGACTGCTACTGTATTCGGAGGTCCTGTTGTGATTCTATATGGGGCATGTGTCTATTGTGTTGGGTGGGTCTGAGTCTGTCAATTACTTTGCATTTCAGATAATGTTCCTAAAATATCTAGAAATATAGAAAACAAAACTATTCTGTTGTGTATGCCACAGGTTGCATCTCTTTCACCTGCCTGTTATATATTGTCTTTGCGTTTGCAGATAAAAGACAATAAATTCTTTCCAACTAAGAATAAGCAGGTATTTCTATACAAATCAAGTTTTGAAGCAATATCAGTATGGTAAGATATGAGTTTGCGTAGCCTTCAGGAAAAGCAGCCCCTCAGCTATACGAACATGTCATTAAACTTCTGCGCCAATGACCAATCCTATTCTAGACAAGATGGAGAACCACAGTTTGTGTGAAGCTATTATTCAGATTTTTATGAAATGTAAGGTAGAACTCCGTAAATATAAGAATACTTTACATTCTGAATCAAAGTTTTCCTGACATCTTGTGGTCATTAGCAGTACTACAGTAATTTTTCTATTTCAACTGGGCAAAAGAAGAGAAACCGATAAGACTGGAAAGTATCAGGATTACCAAAATTCTTTGTTGAAGAATAGGGGATACCAGGAGTGGATTTGTCCATCATCCCTCCAGTGAAATATTAGAAAATAATTAGAAGAATGGTGAATTGGAGTACATGTACATATACATGAAGGCAAGAACACAAATCAGACCTTACGAATTATCTTGTTACACTTAGGCTGTTGACAGTGACAAGGAGACCAGTAACATGGACAGATTCTGTACTATAAGAGCATTGAAGCCATAGAACTCACTGCCATAGAATGTGGTGATGGTGGATGTGCAAGTTCATAAAAGGCTTGAAGGCTTTTCCTGAATACCAAAAATCTAAAACCTGTAATACTTTTTCAAAGACAAGTAGATGCAGGGTCTCTCTTATTCATATGAGAACTACATAAGACCATGTATCAGTCAGAAAGCCAGTGGGTTGGTCACATGACACAGCTGAGGACCATAAGGAAGTGGATAAAACACAAATATATGTACTAGTAATGGTGAGTTCACACTACCATTATTTCCATTTGTCTCATACATTACAGATGAAAGCAATTAAATGACAGATTGTAACAGTCTGGGTCTGGTACAGAGTCTTAAGTTGCTACTACTTGGAAGGTGACTTACTTGCAAGGCTGGTAATGTAGTCAGGAGGAAGCCAATGGTCAATGCACATGATGAGCATCAGTGTTTGCAGGCAAGAGCAGCTAGATTACAGGCTGGGAGCACAATAATCTCACAAGGCAGGAAGTGCAAGGCTGGGTTTATATAGGAAGTGCAATCAGAGCACAGAGTGGAGCAAACCAGAGAGCAGGAACTGAAACTAGAGGTACTGGGAACTAGGCTCAGACCAGCACAGGAGCTGTCCAGGAGGCTGAATAGCTCAGTTGGGAGAGCTTCAGCCTGGGACACTGGGTTCAAGTCCTGACACAGTTGCAGGTGGAGTACCCTTTGTCTGGTGTCCATCTGCCTTCATCCCCATGTTAAAGTTTGACTGAACCTTTCTACTGTTGTATTTTTTATTGTCCCAATAAGCAAACAATAAAATACATTTTCTTCCGTTACAAAAGTAAACAAATATGACGTGTCCATCACATTTTTTTTGTTTTTTACTGTAATGTAATGTAATGGGAACAGACAGAGGTGGAGAGGGCTCAGTCTGTGCCTTTCACTCTACTAAATGTAAATGTCCATTGCTCTTACCCTATGATAGATGATAGCAGCAGAGTGTAATAATGGTAGTGTAAACACGCCCTAAGAAGATTACGTTCGTTATTTATATCATGTACAGTACCTTTCTAACAAGTCATAATATTTTTTTTCACTTTTTTTTTTTTGGAGTTCTACTTCAAAGGGGTTGTCCCATCACAAGGATCCTATCTATACTGCTAGGTTATGTGGATATAAGACTTTTCCTAAATACATTGCTTTATCAAAACTGCTTTGTTTGGCCGCTATTTTAATTTATTCACTTCATTGCTGACACTTGCCCTTGGGATTATCTGCTCATTTGTCAAGTGACGTAGCTGCCTGCTTTGGGGGGGGGGGGGCTGACAAGCAACGGAGCACCTCATATAAGGGAGGGGGAAGTGAGAGCTCCGGGATTACTGTGCTGTCTATCTTCAGCTTTTCCACTTATCAGCCAGTTTATTTGAATTTGGCTTATAAGGGCTGAGATAGGGAGTCCGTTACCTCTGTATGTAATGCAAGCTGACTCAAATCCAGATCTGCTACATCAGCTTCTACATCAGCTTCATATTGTGGATCATAGCAGATAGCAGAGCAAGTGAAACCCCACCCACCAATGTGCGAGAAATCCAGGAAGTGAAGAGAGTACAGAGCCTTCAGGCTGCAGAACAAGAGTTATGGGAATATGGGAATACCCCTTTAATCCTAGAGAGTTAAACTCTTCTGATCCCTGTAAGGTTTCTGATCCCTGTAAGGCCGGGTTCACACTGGGTTTTTTGGGCTGGATTTTGATGCGGAATCCGCATCAGAATTCGGCTGAAAAAAACGCCTCCCAATGAAATCAATGGGAGCTGGTCATCTCCTTTTTCTACAAGAGGTTTGTTCCCGCTCGTGGAAAAAAGAAGCAACATGTCCTTTCTTCAGGCGGATTCCACTGCTCATTCAGCGTCGCGACACTCCCTCCCGACTAGGCCCATTCATTTGGGTCTAATCCGGAGCGGAATGACGCGACTGGATGCCGGTGCACTGCACCGGTATCCAGGCGTGGCTAGCCGTTTTTTGGTCCGGAATCTGAGGTGGCCTCCATGTCAAATCCCGGACCCAAAAACCCCATCTGAACCGGCCTAAGGTTTCCGATCCCTGTAAGGTTTTCTGATAGGCTGATTGACTTGCTGATTCACATCCAGTTGCTCATAGGAGAATAGACTTCCCACACTGTGAGCCCTGGCAGGCCAGTCTGCTGATCACATGACCTCATAGAGGACTTGTTCCCATACTGTATATGGTGAAGGAGCTGACCCTGCTTCACATGCCCAGGACTAATGGATTGAAGAATACAAACTATTAAGCTTTAAATAAATACACCTGACTTAGAAAGCATAAATGATACGACGGTTATAATGACTCTAATTTCCACCAAGAACTACCTTCATTTTCTAAGGATTTAAAATCATGGAAAGCTGTGTCTTGCACTGAATGATCCGACTGCCCATAAAACGTTCTAATAATCAGATTACTTGCTACATTAGCTTTCAGGGATTATTTCGCTTTCTCAAATCGGAATACGTGTAGAGAAATCAGTTATGTAAGCCATAAAGATACCAAGGGCGCATTTTCTTTTTAAAGTCTGAGACGGTTTTGTTGTCTGCAGAGGAGGAATAAATGGAAATGATTTTGGACACTTTACAGATTTGCCTATGCATGATTCATTCCATCACACAATAAGACAATAGTCAGGAAATGTAGGAACATATTCGTGGGAATGGGGTTTTGCCTATAACCTATAAAACTTTAAGGAGTAACATAAAGATTAAAAGGTTATTTTTATGTGGCTGATGAAAAAAATTACTTTCTATTCTCTTTCGATGGTCACAATTACACACGCAGAGTAGTAAGAGATTTACTCTGAAGAATGGCTTTCCAGTCGTGTCCCTTTTTTGGCTACAATCCCATCCACTTTGCAGGGACGATAAAACAGGGTGATACAGATGAGCGAACAGTGAAATGTTTGAAGTTGGAAATTCGAATCGAGTAGCCACTCAATACTCGACTGTTCGATCGAATATCGAACCCCATTATAGTCTATGGGGACAAAATACACGTTAAGGGGGAAACCACTATTCGACTCAGGAGGGTCACCAAGTCCACTATGACACCTCAGCAAATGATGACAAAACCTCTGGAATGCAACTGGGACAGCAGGGGAAGCATGCCTGGGGGCATCTAACACGCCCAAGTCCCTGTATTACCCCGCTATCACAGCCTAAGGGCCCCTTCACACGGCGGATACGCTCACTGCTTTGGAGCGTGTAAACGTTCCGTAGCAGCGGCGTCTAAAGCAGTTCCCATTGTTTTCTATGGGAGCCGGCATACGTGCGCTCCCCATAGAAATGAATGGAAAAAGCAGCCCATTCATTTCTATGGCGAGCGCGCGTCTGCCGGCTCCCATAGAAAACAATGCGATCTGCTTTTAGACGCCGCTGCTACGGAACGTTTACACGCTCCAAAGCAGTGAGCGTATACGCCGTGTGAAGGGGCCCTAACAACTACACACTTTACACACTCAATACAACCTCTCAGACAGTGGAAAAATTGTTGGAAACATTCTTTCTTCACCAATTGTGTGGACAGAAACACACATTTTAAGCTAAAGAAACATTACCAAGCACCCCTTTAAATCACGTTGCCCATGACAAACACGGATGGAATAGGCAACGGAAAATCCAACAGTACTCACAATGTGTGTGTGTGTGTGTGTGTGTGTGTGGACAACCTAACGTAAAAGATCCTCATGCTGAGCTGGCCTCATTACTGAACAAGTTCAACCAGGATAATCAGAGTTTTGCACCTTTCTTTGAGTGGAACCTTGCACCAGCAGAGTATTAGGTCCTTTTGTGAGTGAAGCCTTGCAGCAGCAGAGTTTTGGACCTTTTTGAGAGTGGAGCCTTGCACCAGCAGAGTAGTAGGACCTTTCTTTGAGTGGAGCCTTGCACCGGCAGAGTGTTAGGCCCTTTCTGTGAGTGGAACCTTGCAGCAGCAGAGTATAAAGCCCTTTCTTTGAGTGGAGCCTTGCACTGGAAGACTGTTAGGCCCTTTCTTTGAGTGGAGCCTTGCACCAGCTTAGTGAGCATCTCTCACCTCAAAGGCAGTGTGTTGTCATTCCCCCAAGCGGCTGAGCTTCAGCACGGCCTGCTGACGTCTACCCACGCCAGTGCTGTAACGTTTTCAGCTTGTAGTTGTGGTCGATTTAACAGCGGTGGTGGAGGAGGAGGATGGTGTAGTTTCAGAGCCCCTGCCAGGAATTTTAGGCGGGGAGACGAGGTTGACCAGCCCAGTTTGTGACCCAGTCCCAGCCTCAACACAATTGCATATTCTTCCCAGAATTAAATAATCATGGCTTCTCTAAACCACACCTGGATTAAGCCTGCCAATAGGCTGCCAAATAATGTGTCTCCCACTTAGTTTTGGGTGGGTACACACTGGTGAAACCTGAATTAAGCGTATATAGGGTATATAGGCTGACAATTTGAGTGTATCCCACTTAGTTTTGGGATGCATCAGATCTTTCCAAAAAGTATCACCCTTGGTTTGGAAAGAACCGATCTAAACGTTACACCTTCAATGGAGTTGAGCCTAGGGCTAGCTTAGTCTTTTGCACTGTTTTTTGTTGTGGAGCCTCAAACCAGCAGAGTTTGGAGAAATCAGGGTGGATTGAGCCTCTAACCAGCAGAGTTTGGGGAAATCAGGGTGAATTCAGCCTAGAAGGATCAGAATTGTGCAACGCAGATGGTGGAGGAATATGAGGAGGAATTGTAGAGGTTGAGCGCAGACATGACAATTCATGTTGGGGTGCTTGACACTGGTGGGCACGAAAATGATGGATGCACCCTACTTAATGTGGCCAGCAAGCCGGGGACTGTGGAGAAGTGCAATGCTTGCTGCCCCTGAGGAGTAGGCACGGGATGCGCTGTGGCTTGTTTCAGCTTCTCCCTTTAGTGTAGCTCTTAAAAGAACTGTTGTGGTTCTTCTTCTTTGCTATTCCTGCCTAGCAGAATCTAAAACCTAACTAGCCCTCAGCAGATGTCTGTCTCTAACTAAGTGCAAGCACAGAATGAATCGGAGCTGATGCCGCCTGTTCATTTGAATCTGAGGTCACATGTCCTCAGCAGCCAATGGCTTTTTCCTAGTTTTTTCAAGGCCTCCGTTGTTATAGTTCCTTTTCCTCCTCCCCTGCGCTGTTATTGGTGCAGAAAAAGCGCAAGGGAAGGTGGGAGGGGAATCAAATTTTAAGTGCATTTGCCAAGTGGTGTTCGTATCGAATCAAACATTGCGAACAGCGTGATGTTCGATAGGACATGTACTCGATAGAACGCTGTTCGCTCATCTCTACAGGGTGGTTTTTGCCGCGTTATTTCTGCCATGTGGCGCCCAGACTTAAGGATTTTTCAAATCATGCATATGTTACAGTCTCATCATGGTGGCACATTTGATGCATCTTGAGCCTGAAGCTACTCACAACACGCTAATCTCTCTCTATAATGACAATGACAAACATTTGTAATGCGCTGTTTGTCACCAAGGGACCTAGGGCACAGGGAATGTTGTGGAGTAGGGGAGTTATTGGCTGCCATACAAGTGTTCATCGCCAACACGCACAGGGGTCAGTTGCCACTGTCAAAGCTACCCTAAAGGGATTCTACCATTAAAACGTTGGAATAGCCTTAAGAAAGGCTATTCTTCTCCTACCTTTAGATGTCTTCTGCCGACTGCCATTCAGTATAAATCCCCGTTTTCATTGGTATGCAAATGAGTTCTCTTGCAGCACTAGAGGCGGGTCCCAGCGCTCAAACAGCACTGGGGGCGTCCCCAATGCTGTGAGAGAACTCTCCAGCGCCGCCTCCAGGAATGGCCTCTTCACGCGTCTTCTTCCGGTGGTGAAACTTCTAGGTGCTTTTCAAATTGGTTGGCTGCAAAAACAAAAATATATGCTTAAATGAAGCCTATCTTAATGCGTTAACATACAAAATGCACATAAATGTGTTATCTACCCGAATAGATAAAGAATTTCATCATATTTTAGCCCTCCATACTTTATGTGCGCCTGCTTAAAAAAGGTTAAGAGCATAGTCCATGTAATAGTGAAATAAAGTAGAACACCGGATTTGTCCATAGCTGAGATGAATCGTCTCTGGTTTCTGTTACACAGGGTGATACAAAGCAGCTGCACATGTGCTGCATGAATGTAATAATTCTCTGAGTTAACCTGTTATTTGTCAAACCTCAGCCAACAATTTTCCACGTTTTTCTTTAATGAATTTATCAATGGTGTGCTTCATTGCCAGGTAAGAAAAAAATCTAAGAGTAAGTTCACATGTGGTAGAAATTTGTTGCAGAATTTTTTTGGCATTGTCCCATGTATTTCGGTGGGGCTTGCAGAAACAACCACACAGAGATACTTCTGCATCTTAATAAATTAGAATATCATCAAAAAGTTCTGGACTGTTGCTCAGTGGTCAAAGGTGTTTTCAGATGAAAGTAAGTTTTGCATTTCATTTGGAAATTGCAGTCTCAGAGTCTGGAGAAGAGCAGAGAGGCCACTGTACACAATCCAAGCTGCTGGAGGTCTGGTGTGAAGTTCCCACAATCACTGATGGTTTGGGAGCCATGTCATCTGCTGGTGTAGGTCCACTGGGTTTTATCAAGACCAAAGTCAGTGCAGCGTCTACCAGGAGACTCTCCAGCACTTCAGGCTTCCCTCTGCCCACAAACTTTTTGGGGATGGAATTTTCATTTTCCAACAGGACAAGCCCCTGTCCACACTGCCAAATGTACCAAGACCTGGTTTACTAACCACAGTATCACTGGGCTTGATTGGCGAAGCAAACTGGCCTGACCTTAACCCTTAGATAATCTATGGGGTATTGCCAAGAAGAAGATGAGAGACCCCAGACCCAACAATGCAGACGAGCTGAAGGCTGCTATCATACACCCTGGGCTTTCATAACTCGAGCTCTGCAGGCCACAGACCGATCCCTCCAGGCCACATTGGCATTGATGCAGTTATTCATGCAAAAGGAGCCCAGACCAACTATTGAGGGCATTTACGGAACATACTTCATTTGGCCAACATTTCTGTATTAAATATTTTTTTTACTATTGGTCTTATATAATATTCTTATTTAATTTCTGAGATAATGACTTTTGGGTTTTCCCTGGCTGTAAGCCATAATCCTCAACATTAAAGGGATCCTATCATTAGAATTCCTTTTTTTCTAACACATAGGAATAGCCTTAAGAAAGGCTATTCTTCTCCTACCTTTAGATATCTTCTCTGCACTGCCGTTCCGTAGATATTCCGTTTTCCGTCTATGCAAATGAGTTCTCTCATAGCACTAGGGGCAGTCCCCAGGGCTCAAACAGCACTGGGGGTGTCCTCAATGCTGTGAGAGAACTCTCCAGTGCCACCTCCATCTTCTTCAGGAACCGGCCTCTATGTGTCGTCTTCCGACCTGGCTTTCAATCTTCTACGCATGCGCAGTTGGCTCTGCCAGCACGGCCATTTTTTTTATGACTGCTTACGAGCGCTGGGGACCGCCCCCAGTGCTGTGAGAGAACTCATTTGCATAAATACAGAAAACGGAATATCTACCGAATGGCGACGCGGAGAAAACATCTAAAGATAGGAGAAGAATAGCCTTTCTTAAGGCTATTCCTACATGTTAGGAAGTAAAAATGGGATTCAAATGATAGGATCCCTTTAACAGAAAGAAGCACTTGAAAAAGTTCCCTCTGTTTGTAATGACTCAGTATAATATATATGTCTTTTTCAATTCAATTACTAAAAAAAAGATAACTTTTTGATGATATTCTAATTTATTGAAATGCACTTTTATATGCAAATAGTTTTTCAGTTACATAAATCTCTACTGCATGTTAATATATACACAAGAAGACCTCTGAAAAAACTGTGTGCGCCTCAACTTCATACTTCATCCTCTAGAACAGGCAGGGATGGTTTATTACCGTCCCTGCCTTCCCGATAAGCGCTTATGATGCTTCTCTCCTGCAGCCTGGCAGTCATGGTATTTGCCAGGGGCTGGACCCTGTAGACGCTGATGTCTTCCTGTAGCTAATGCATCAGCCATGTATAGGAAAAATATTTTTAAAGGTTTGTAGACCGGGTGTTTTTGGACACAGGGATACTTAATGTGATATGTAATTTTCGACTTTTAGGGAAATGGAGGTGATTTTTCAATTTTTATTTTTTTATTTATTTTTATTTTATTTTTTTATTACCACCAAAACGTAATAATAATAATAAGAATAATAATTAATTTTTATTTTATTATTTATTGTTTATACTTTATTTATTAGACCCCCTAGGGTTCTTGAACTCCAGGGAAGCTAATCACTAATACAATGCAGAACAATATTAATGCATTGCAAAATACCAGCAATTGAATGACAGGCTGTCATACAAATGAGTGCCAAGCCTGGGTGTCTTCAATGGCAATGGATCAATGAAGCGTTTGTTTCTGCTGCGTTTTTTAGCTGTGTTCCTCAACGTGGATCTTTAGCCTAAATACATTTCTAGACAGCTTCCCTTCCCTATGACTGACATCATTCCTACTGGATATTGCCTTATGAAGCTGTGTATAGTGTTAAATTTGAGAACAGAGGATACTTGCCTTCTAATATTCTCTGGTAAGGAAAATACTGATGAGATTATTGACTTTTACAGCGTATAAATGATCACACGAAACCATTGTAATTGATCTTAATAAATACTATTACGTACAGTATTCACAACACAGTCACTTCTTTTGTCAAGGTAGAATTTCCCTACCATGTCTCATATGCATTGTATCTGGCAAGGAAAGTCAGCACAATATAATGAGTTTTCCCATGGGGGGTGTAATGTTAGTTTGGTTTACTTCTCCTTTGTATCGCTGATACATCCAATTCTAAGGCAGTTGTAGAAAGAGGAAATTAAATGTAGCGTATGGATCTCGGCAGCACACATTACCATAGACTCCAGGGACCAAAGAACAAGCACAAGGAAGGTGTCGGGAAATGTTACATTGTTACACTTTCTTTGCCCTCTCACCTCTCTTCAACAACTCGTCTCTGGGACTAAATTCAGGAAATCTCTTCTTTCTTGTTGCCCCTCCTGGACTAAAACATCAAAGGCCCTGTAGACAAATATGAACCAGAAAAGGATGGCGGGTTTAATAAACAGATCAAAGGAAACATCTTATGAATGGGGTTAGTGCATGCTAAAACTATCTGCTGGTTCCTTGAGAACTTGTACCTTTGTAACTCTGTCATTGCTGGAGGGAACTTGTCTTCCTTGTTACTTTTACTTTGTGTAATTTAGAAATGCAGTTTACACTTTCACTTCTAAAATATTGGGTGTTGTACTCGGAGGCTTGACATGTTTTGTGATGTTCCGCTGTTATTGCCAAAATTATCTCTTTAACTGTCACTCGCTATCGTCATTTTCAGAATTTACTTGGCAATTTTTAAACCCAGAAATAGAGGTTAGCAACCACAAAACGTAAAAACCCTAACCATACTGAATGCATGGATGAATCACATATGTAGCTTGTATACTATTTTGTGTGCTCAGAATTCATACAAACACATTACAAGTAGCTTTTTCCATAAATATTCCATGCAAAGTTTCTGCCTTGTCTTTTCTTATATAAAAATGATTTACAATTGACCTCATAAATATGGAGAAAATTTAGGCAGTTGAAATTATCCATTGGGGGCTGGAAGAAGATGCATTGTTACATAGTAGATGAGGTTGGATGAAGACATCAGTCCATCAGGTCCAACCTATAACCCTACAATTCCCTACAGTGTTGATCCAGAGGAAGGCAAAAATCCAAACCCCATGAGGCTCATGCCAATTACCCCATTTCAGGGGAAAAATTCCTACTCGGCTCCAATCTGGCTGTCAGTATAAAAACTCTGGATCAACGTGTCCTTAAAATCTAGAGTCGATAACCCGTAATATTCTCTTTGAGAAAGTCATCCAGGCCCTCTTTGAACTTGCTCTAGGAATCCGCCATCACCACTTCCTGGGGCAGAGAGTTCCAGAGCCTCGCTGTTCTTACCGTGAAGAATCCCCTTCTATGTTGCCGATGACACTTTCTCTCCTCCAGACGTAGAAGTTGTCCCCTTGTCACTGTCTGGGGCCTAGGTGTAGAGATGTCCCTTTGTCACTGTCACCAGCCTAGGTGTAGAGGATGTCCCCTTGTCACTGTCACTGGCCTAGGTGTAGAGGATGTCCCCTTGTCACTGTCACTGGCCTAGGTGTAGAGGATGTCCCCTTGTCACTGGCCTAGGTGTAGGGGATGTCCCCTTGTCACTGTCACTGGTCTAGGTGTAGGGGATGTCCCCTTGTTACTGTCACTGGCCTAGGTGTAGGGGATGTCCCCTTGTTACTGTCACTGGCCTAGGTGTAGAGGATGTCCCCTTGTTACTGGCCTAGGTGTAGAGGATGTCCCCTTGTCACTGTCACTGGTCTAGGTGTAGGGGATGTCCCCTTGTTACTGTCACTGGTCTAGGTGTAGGGGATGTCCCCTTGTTACTGTCACTGGCCTAGGTGTAGAGGATGTCCCCTTGTTACTGGCCTAGGTGTAGGGGATGTCCCCTTGTCACTGTCACTGGTCTAGGTGTAGGGGATGTCCCCTTGTTACTGTCACTGGCCTAGGTGTAGAGGATGTCCCCTTGTTACTGGCCTAGGTGTAGGGGATGTCCCCTTGTCACTGGCCTAGGTGTAGGGGATGTCCCCTTGTTACTGTCACTGGCCTAGGTGTAGAGGATGTCCCCTTGTCACTGACCTAGGTGTAGGGGATGTCCCCTTGTCACTGTCACTGGTCTAGGTGTAGGGGATGTCCCCTTGTTACTGTCACTGGCCTAGGTGTAGAGGATGTCCCCTTGTTACTGGCCTAGGTGTAGGGGATGTCCCCTTGTTACTGTCACTGGCCTAGGTGTAGAGGATGTCCCCTTGTCACTGGCCTAGGTGTAGAGATGTCCCCTTGTCACTGTCACCGGCCTAGGTGTAGAGATGTCCCTTTGTCACTGTCACCAGCCTAGGTGTAGAGGATGTCCCCTTGTCACTGGCCTAGGTGTAGAGATGTCCCCTTGTCACTGTCACCGGCCTAGGTGTAGAGATGTCCCTTTGTCACTGTCACCAGCCTAGGTGTAGAGGATGTCCCCTTGTCACTGTCACCAGCCTAGGTGTAGAGGATGTCCCCTTGTCACTGTCACCAGCCTAGGTGTAGAGGATGTCCCCTTGTCACTGGCCTAGGTGTAGGGGATGTCCCCTTGTCACTGTCACTGGTCTAGGTGTAGAGGATGTCCCCTTGTTACTGTCACTGGCCTAGGAGTGAAAAGATCAGAATATAGTATCATAGTGTACACAAATCCTATTCCAATACCTGGTACTACAAAGATTTTAGAAATTATTAGCAAATTGGTACCAGGGTTTATATAAGCAAACTAGTAGATTACCCGCAGCTTCGCTCGCGAAAAATATGTTAAATTGTTGGTTATGCTAAAGTAAAATTTTCAGTGTCACACTGAAATTGACATTCTCAGAGCTACAGTAAATCTTTTTTTCCACTTTAAATTTTTATTATTTTGGCATTTCACTATTTTTTTTTTTTTTTTTTACTAATTTGACATTTTTATTGATTTTAAATGTTCAATACATATTATGTAGTATAAACTATTACATCTTTTTCTTGAACTATTTTTTTAATCAAAAATTTAAATTTATGCCCCTTACACAAACAATTTTAACAACATAGTGCAGCCCTTCCCCCTCCATCTATTGTGGTGCTGTTTGGTACACAATGGTTCTGGTTTTACCTTCAATTGCATACCTGTATATGAAAAGATTTTGGGGGTTACCCACTCTAGAGCAAGCAAAGTACAACTGTCCATGTGAGAAACACAGGCTCTCCAAATTAATGCCGGTTACTTTAAGTGATTGACCTTGTGCTTTGTTTATAGTCATAGTAAATGCAAGTCGGATTGGGAAGGGCATGTTGCTTGGTAGCAAAGGAATACGTGGAATGAAAACATTTGCTCCCTAGGGCTGGGGCCCCATGGACTGGAAACACCGTAATTTTTCCCCCATGGGAAAAATCGCAGCGTTTTACAGTACTTTCACAGTGGATGGGATTCATGCAAATCCCGTGCCCACCTTGCGGAAAAAATCGCAGCGTGGACACGCTGCAATTTCCAAAACCATCGCAGTTTTGAAAATCGCAGCATGTCAATTATATCTACGGAGACGCCGGTGGCTTTACCGTAGATATAATTGTAAACAGAAAGTCCGCAGAGGAAAACTTCATGAACTTTCTGTTCAAAGCGCTGCGGGAAGAGCCGTGATGCGTTCACACCCATTGGGTCTTAGCCTAAGGGTGCATTCACATGGAGAAAAATGGAACACATTAAAGTCAACGGAAGGCTTTTTTTTCAGTGCTGAATCTGACGCGGATTCCACACCCAATTCAGCGCCATTTCCCTCTGTGTAAATGTACCCTTAGAGTTTCCCATAGGAATAGTGGCATCAATAACATTGGACATGGAGATTCTTAATGCACAATTTTGTGCCGTTACACTTTTTTTTTTTTTTTATGCAGATTGTGAGCCCCATAGAGCCCATTAAAATGTACATTTTTTTTCCTATCGGTATGTCTTTGTAGAATGGAAGGAAATACACACAAACACGGGGAGAACATACAAACTCCTTGCAGATGTTGTTCCTGGTGGGGGATTCAAACCCAGGACTCCAGCGCTGCAATGCTAATCACTGAGCCACCGTGTTGCCCCTTCTGTTACATATTTTTGGTTGGTCAAGGTTCCGAAGCAAAATTATTGTGGCTCCTATTTATAAAGTGAGTGTATGCGGTGGCATTCTAGGAAGCTCCAAAGAATTCAGGAACTCCAATGGATACATTATGGCTTGTTCACTCTCCATGAGTGAATCGACGGACATGTATGTGGTTACTAGACCAGGCAGCCCCATTGCATATGTCGTATACGGTCATTTTCAGACCGTTCATCCTTTTGTTCAGATGTTTCCATATTCCTTTGCTTCAGCCTGCCTTATCCAGTTCTTCTGAAGACAACATTCCCGTTGCTCTGATGTCTCAGCTGCCTTAGGGCCTGTTCACACGGCGTAAATGTGCGTTTATTTTGGCAAAAAACACATGTAAAAATAAGACTCCCATTGACTTCAATGACATTTTTTTACACGTGTAAAAAAACATGTCAAAATACTCGTCAAAATACACGTGTAAAATGTCATTAAAGTCAATGTCTTATTTTTACATGTGTATTTTGCCAAAATAAACGTGCGTTTACTCCGTGGGAACGGGCACTTACATTTAGCCTGTCTCATCCGTTTCTTTTCAAGCTGCGAGTCAATTTGTTCACTTGTCTCAGCTCTTTGACACAATTTTGCGCTCTTAGCTTTTGGATAAACTTGCCCAATAGATGGTCATTTTTTGGGCGGCATTTTAAAAAACAGTCCTTGGTATTCTGAGCCTTTAGTATTCACCTGACACTGATAAGAGATGTAATAGGATGAATAGTAATACAGAGCGGCCATCACAGTATTACTATGACCTGACACTGATAATAGATGTAATAGGATGAATAGTAATACAGAGCCGCCCTCACAGTATTACTATGTCCTGACTCTGATAAGAGATGTAATAGGATGAAGAGTAATACAGAGCCGCCCTCACAGTATTACTATGACCTGACACTGATAAGAGATGTAATAGGATGAAGAGTAATACAGAGCAGGCCTCACAGTATTACTATGTCCTGACACTGATAAGAGATGTAATAGGATGAATAGTAATACAGAGCCGCCCTCACAGTATTACTATGACCTGACACTGATAAGAGATGTAATAGGATGAAGAGTAATACAGAGCCGCCCTCACAGTATTACTATGTCCTGACACTGATAAGAGATGTAATAGGATGAAGAGTAATACAGAGTGGCCATCACAGTATTACTATGACCTGACACTGATAAGAGATGTAATAGGATGAATAGTAATACAGAGCCGCCCTCACACAGTATTACTATGACCTGACATTGATAATAGATGTAATAGGATGAAGAGTAATACAGAGCAGCCATCACAGTATTACTATGTCCTGACACTGATAAGAGATGTAATAGGATGAATAGTAATACAGAGCGGCCCTCACAGTATTACTATGACCTGACACTGATAAGAGATGTAATAGGATGAAGAGTAATACAGAGCAGCCATCACAGTATTACTATGTCCTGACACTGATAAGAGATGTAATAGGATGAATAGTAATACAGAGCGGCCCTCACAGTATTACTATGACCTGACACTGATAAGAGATATAATAGGATGAAGAGTAATACAGAGCCGCCCTCACAGTATTACTATGTCCTGACACTGATAAGAGATGTAATTGGATGAATAGTAATACAGAGCAGCCCTCACAGTATTACTATGTCCTGACACTGATAATAGATGTAATAGGATGAATAGTAATAGAGCAGCCCTCACAGTATTACTATGACCTGACACTGATAATAGATTTAATAGGATGAAGAGTAATACAGAGCAGCCATCACAGTATTACTATGTCCTGACACTGATAAGAGATGTAATAGGATGAATAGTAATACAGAGCAGCCCTCACAGTATTACTATGTCCTGACACTGATAATAGATGTAATAGGATGAATAGTAATAGAGCAGCCATCACAGTATTACTATGACCTGACACTGATAAGAGATGTAACAGGATGAAGAGTAATACAGAGCAGCCATCACAGTATTACTATGTCCTGACACTGATAAGAGATGTAATAGGATGGATAGTAATACAGAGCGGCCCTCACAGTATTACTATGACCTGACACTGATAAGAGATGTAATAGGATGAATAGCAATAGAGCAGCCCTCACAGTATTACTATGACCTGACACTGATAAGAGATGTAATAGGAAGAAGAGTAATACAGAGCAGCCATCACAGTATTACTATGTCCTGACACTGATAAGAGATGTAATAGGATGGATAGTAATACAGAGCGGCCCTCACAGTATTACTATGTCCTGACACTGATAAGAGATGTAATAGGATGAATAGTAATACAGAGCAGCCCTCACAGTATTACTATGTCCTGACACTGATAATAGATGTAATAGGATGAATAGTAATAGAGCAGCCCTCACAGTATTACTATGACCTGACACTGATAAGAGATGTAATAGGATGAAGAGTAATACAGAGCAGCCATCACAGTATTACTATGTCCTGACACTGATAAGAGATGTAATAGGATGGATAGTAATACAGAGCGGCCCTCACAGTATTACTATGACCTGACACTGATAAGAGATGTAATAGGATGAATAGTAATACAGAGCAGCCCTCACAGTATTACTATGTCCTGACACTGATAAGAGATGTAATAGGATGAATAGTAATACAGAGCAGCCCTCACAGTATTACTATGTCCTGACACTGATAAGAGATGTAATAGGATGAATAGTAATAGAGCAGCCCTCACAGTATTACTATGACCTGACACTGATAAGAGATGTAATAGAATGAATAGTAATACAGAGCGGCCCTCACAGTATTACTATGTCCTGACACTGATAAGAGATGTAATAGAATGAATAGTAATACAGAGCGGCCCTCACAGTATTACTATGTCCTGACACTGATAATAGATGTAATAGGATGAATAGTAATAGAGCAGCCCTCACAGTATTACTATGACCTGACACTGATAATAGATTTAATAGGATGAAGAGTAATACAGAGCAGCCATCACAGTATTACTATGTCCTGACACTGATAATAGATGTAATAGGATGAATAGTAATACAGAGCAGCCCTCACAGTATTACTATGTCCTGACACTGATAATAGATGTAATAGGATGAATAGTAATAGAGCAGCCCTCACAGTATTACTATGACCTGACACTGATAAGAGATGTAATAGGATGAAGAGTAATACAGAGCAGCCATCACAGTATTACTATGTCCTGACACTGATAAGAGATGTAATAGGATGGATAGTAATACAGAGCGGCCCTCACAGTATTACTATGACCTGACACTGATAAGAGATGTAATAGGATGAATAGTAATACAGAGCCGCCCTCACACAGTATTACTATGTCCTGACACTGATAACAGATGTAATAGGATGAATAGTAATACAGAGCCGCCCTCACAGTATTACTATGTCCTGACACTGATAAGAGATGTAATAGGATGAATAGTAATACAGAGCCGCCCTCACAGTATTACTATGTCCTGACACTGATAAGAGATGTAATAGGATGAAGAGTAATACAGAGCCGCCCTCACAGTATTACTATGTCCTGACACTGATAAGAGATGTAATAGGATGGATAGTAATACAGAGCGGCCCTCACAGTATTACTATGTCCTGACACTGATAAGAGATGTAATAGGATGAATAGTAATACAGAGCAGCCCTCACAGTATTACTATGTCCTGACACTGATAATAGATGTAATAGGATGAATAGTAATAGAGCAGCCCTCACAGTATTACTATGACCTGACACTGATAAGAGATGTAATAGGATGAAGAGTAATACAGAGCAGCCATCACAGTATTACTATGTCCTGACACTGATAAGAGATGTAATAGGATGGATAGTAATACAGAGCGGCCCCCACAGTATTACTATGACCTGACACTGATAAGAGATGTAATAGGATGAATAGTAATACAGAGCAGCCCTCACAGTATTACTATGTCCTGACACTGATAAGAGATGTAATAGGATGAATAGTAATACAGAGCAGCCCTCACAGTATTACTATGTCCTGACACTGATAAGAGATGTAATAGGATGAATAGTAATAGAGCAGCCCTCACAGTATTACTATGACCTGACACTGATAAGAGATGTAATAGGATGAATAGTAATACAGAGCGGCCCTCACAGTATTACTATGTCCTGACACTGATAACAGATGTAATAGGATGAATAGTAATACAGAGCCGCCCTCACAGTATTACTATGTCCTGACACTGATAAGAGATGTAATAGGATGAATAGTAATACAGAGCCGCCCTCACAGTATTACTATGTCCTGACACTGATAAGAGATGTAATAGGATGAAGAGTAATACAGAGCCGCCCTCACAGTATTACTATGTCCTGACACTGATAAGAGATGTAATAGAATGGATAGTAATACAGAGCGGCCCTCACAGTATTACTATGTCCTGACACTGATAAGAGATGTAATAGGATGAATAGTAATACAGAGCAGCCCTCACAGTATTACTATGTCCTGACACTGATAATAGATGTAATAGGATGAATAGTAATAGAGCAGCCCTCACAGTATTACTATGACCTGACACTGATAAGAGATGTAATAGGATGAAGAGTAATACAGAGCAGCCATCACAGTATTACTATGTCCTGACACTGATAAGAGATGTAATAGGATGGATAGTAATACAGAGCGGCCCTCACAGTATTACTATGACCTGACACTGATAAGAGATGTAATAGGATGAATAGTAATACAGAGCAGCCCTCACAGTATTACTATGACCTGACACTGATAAGAGATGTAATAGGATGAATAGTAATACAGAGCAGCCCTCACAGTATTACTATGTCCTGACACTGATAAGAGATGTAATAGGATGAATAGTAATACAGAGCAGCCCTCACAGTATTACTATGTCCTGACACTGATAAGAGATGTAATAGGATGAATAGTAATAGAGCAGCCCTCACAGTATTACTATGACCTGACACTGATAAGAGATGTAATAGGATGAATAGTAATACAGAGCGGCCCTCACAGTATTACTATGTCCTGACACTGATAACAGATGTAATAGGATGAATAGTAATACAGAGCGACCCTCACAGTATTACTATGTCCTGACACTGATAAGAGATGTAATAGGATGAATAGTAATACAGAGCCGCCCTCACAGTATTACTATGTCCTGACACTGATAAGAGATGTAATAGGATGAAGAGTAATACAGAGCCGCCCTCACAGTATTACTATGTCCTGACACTGATAAGAGATGTAATAGGATGGATAGTAATACAGAGCGGCCCTCACAGTATTACTATGTCCTGACACTGATAAGAGATGTAATAGGATGAATAGTAATACAGAGCAGCCCTCACAGTATTACTATGTCCTGACACTGATAATAGATGTAATAGGATGAATAGTAATAGAGCAGCCCTCACAGTATTACTATGACCTGACACTGATAAGAGATGTAATAGGATGAAGAGTAATACAGAGCAGCCATCACAGTATTACTATGTCCTGACACTGATAAGAGATGTAATAGGATGGATAGTAATACAGAGCGGCCCTCACAGTATTACTATGACCTGACACTGATAAGAGATGTAATAGGATGAATAGTAATACAGAGCAGCCCTCACAGTATTACTATGTCCTGACACTGATAAGAGATGTAATAGGATGAATAGTAATACAGAGCAGCCCTCACAGTATTACTATGTCATGACACTGATAAGAGATGTAATAGGATGAATAGTAATAGAGCAGCCCTCACAGTATTACTATGACCTGACACTGATAAGAGATGTAATAGGATGAATAGTAATACAGAGCGGCCCTCACAGTATTACTATGTCCTGACACTGATAAGAGATGTAATAGGATGAAGAGTAATACAGAGCGGCCCTCACAGTATTACTATGTCCTGACACTGATAAGAGATGTAATAGGATGGATAGTAATACAGAGCGGCCCTCACAGTATTACTATGTCCTGACACTGATAAGAGATGTAATAGGATGAATAGTAATACAGAGCGGCCATCACAGTATTACTATGTCCTGACACTGATAAGAGATGTAATAGGATGAATAGTAATACAGAGCGGCCATCACAGTATTACTAGGACCTGACACTGATAAGAGATGTAATAGGATGAATAGTAATACAGAGCGGCCATCACAGTATTACTATGTCCTGACACTGATAATAGATGTAATAGGATGAATAGTAATAGAGCAGCCATCACAGTATTACTAAGACCTGACACTGATAAGAGATGTAATAGGATGAATAGTAATACAGAGCGGCCCTCACAGTATTACTATGTCCTGACACTGATAACAGATGTAATAGGATGAATAGTAATACAGAGCGGCCCTCACAGTATTACTATGTCCTGAAGGATCCGCCTCACAGGCCCATAGCAACCAATCAGAGCTCAGCTTTCACTTTACCTCAGCAGCTTCAGTGATGAAAGCTCCTGTATAGTACAGATTTCACATTTAACGCTCACTCTACCCTGCGTCCTTTAACCCCTTAAGGACACAGCCCAAAAGTATGTTAAGGACCAGGCCTATTTTTTCAAAATTGACATGTGTCACTTTAAATGGCAATAACTTTGAGACGCTTTAACTTACACAAGTGATTTTGAGACTGTTTTCTCGTAACACATTATACTTCATGTTAGTGGTAAACACTAATCAATATTTTTGTATTTATTTATTAAAAGAATAGGAAATTTGATGGAAATTTGGAAAAAAAATGCAATTTTCAAAATGTGAAATTCTCTGCTTTTCATGCAGATAGTTATACCACCCAAATATAGTAATAAATATTATCTCCCATATCTCTGCTTTATATCGGCATCATCTTTTGATTGTATTTTAATTTATTTTGGACGTTACAAGGCTTACAAGTGTAACAGCGATTTTCCAGATTTGCAAGAAATGTAACTATGTTTGTTTTTTTTGTACACTTTTTTTTTTTTTTAAACTTTTTTACATTTGTGCTGTAAGCACACTAGAACCTGCGATCAGAGAGGATCGCTGGTTCTATACTAACTATAGACTTGCAATACACGTGTATTGCAGTCTATAGAGGAAGCTAGCTATGCAGATGCATAGACTAGCTTTCTCTCGTCCCAGCATCCAAGGGGTTAACCCTCCCCCCATCGGAGCTCGCTCCGATGGGGGGAGGGATTAAGGAGCAGCATGTAGCTGTAAATTACAGCACACAGACTCCTTATGCAGCCGGCAGCATGCTTTATGGCCGGCCAAACCCCTAGGGTGCCATGATCACTATGGATCATGGCACCTTAAGGGTTAAACAGGGGGGGGGGGGTCGGTGCAATCACCATCCCTGCTGCTACAGGGGAAGCCTGGCTGTCAGATACAGCCGGCCTCCCATGGAGATCGCACGGGCTCTGCTTCTGAACCTGTGCGATCTCAATCACGTACAGGTATGTGGGAATGCGGGAACTAACCACATTCCCTGACGTACAGGTACGTGATTTAGCGTTAAGGGTTAAAGGTTAAGCAGTAGTAGATGGGTGCTACTTCTCTGAACTAGATGTGAATGTATTAATAATGTCGGCTATATTGTATTATTCATCCTGATTATTCTAATGAAGTAAACTGATAGAAAACCTGGGGGAAGATTTGATCTGAAAACACATTGTCACATAGTACCCATCAATAGACCTATCATAAGGAGACCCATTTGGATCCTTACCCCAAATTCCCCAAACATCTGTTCAAACATTCACACAATTTAAGAACAAGGAACACAGGTGTTTAAGAGTCTTGCCAGAACACATCAGATAGGAATGACATCCATGGTCAGAAGGCATGCATATCAAATTCAGCAAACCAATACACTTGTAATATAGACAAGATATTCTTTAATACTGTGACTTAAACAAGTGTTATGGTCAGTAATGTCTATTCAAGTCCATCGTGTATAATGCGATATTGCCTTATTACAGTACAAAATAAGATACTGTATATACTCGAGTATAAGCCGACCCGAATATAAGCCGAGGCCCCTAATTTTACCACAAAAAACTGGGAAAACTTATTGACTCGAGTATAAGCTGAGGGGGGCAAAATGCAGCAGTGCTGGGAAAGGGGAGGGGGTGTTTTGGTTCTCTGTCTGCCCCTTCCCTGAGCTTGAGGACTGTTTTTTTTTCCCCCACTTGGAATTCAGTCTGGCTGAATATAGGGTATCTGCAGTGCTCCTATTAACCCCTTCCCGATGGAACAGGAACACTGCAGATCCCCTATATTCAGTAGACTGGGCACTTTCAGACACAGGATACCTAATGTGTGTGTGTGTCACAGTCATTTTCTACTTTTATATGTATTCTAGGGAAAGGAGGGATTTAGAACTTTTATTTTTTTATTTTTTTTCAAGCTTCTTTTTTTCACTATTTTATGGGAGATTCTATACATTGATATTGCGGCTGGCCATAGACCCCCCCTAAAAAAAAAAAATAATAATTTTTTTTGCTGACTCGAGTATAAGCCAAGGGGGCTTTTTCAGCACAAAATCTGTGCTGAAAAATTTGGCTTATACTCGAGTATATACGGTACATGGTTAGAACGAGTGCCATTTTATCACAACTATATTGGAATCCTAAAAGGTCTTGATCTGATGGACGTTGTCAGAGTACAATTGTCAGGGCACGTTTGTGTACTTTTTATTTTCCTATACATCATTGCACCTAAGCGTATATATCTCTATCCTGTAGCTACAACTTCTATAAGATTCCTTGTCTCGATACACAACAAACAAAATAAATGGTGAGTGTAACAATTGCACAGCCAATCCTTGAGGATTAAAACGCGAGTGCCCACATTTGTCTCTTTCCAGACACTTGTAATACTTAAAGGAGTTTCTGAAGTTACAGATATTGATGACCTATCAAGGACAGCACTCCGAGATGTACAAGCTTGCTTTTACTTTATAGCACAATGTCGATAATCCGATCCAATTCAGGACTGCTAATGTAGTGAAACAAACTTGAATATGTAGTAATTTAAGCAATGGTTTGAGCTGTTCGCCCTTCATCAGGCATTAAAAGAAATACAGCAAATTTCCGGAACAGCAATGACAGACATAGGTTTTGTTGCTGGAAGAAGAAGGAGGCTTGTAGTGGTGTACCCTCAACTCAAGTAAGTTAAGAAAGTGCTACCTAACGTACACTGGTGACTACTGATGTTCTTCTATATTTAGACTAAGTTACCAATATCTGATCAGAGGGGGTCAACATATGAAAAGGGATCTGAGCTACTGAGACTTATCTCGGCTACTACACCACCAACAAAACCTTCTTCTTCTTGCCTGTACTCTGTGTATTTTCTGGCTTTGGTAGCAGCTGAGAACAGCAGGGGGGTCCAACCACTGACCCCCAGCAATCTGATTATCATAACCTATCTTTAAATAATGGCATAAACCACAAGTGCAGTTCTCAGGACCCGATGGGGGGGGGGGGGGGGTATTGGTACTCAAGAATATAGGTCTATTCTGAAATACCAGTGACCACCAACAGGGGCCCAGGAACTGCATTTGTCCCTGCACTCTATTTATTATTGTGTATCTTGTCTGATCTATACCTATCTGTATGGTCTCTCCGGATGTGCTACAAAGGAGAACCATGTTGAGAACAGGTCTGTTGACTAATAGCTGACTAATGGGACACAGATATATAATAAACCCAATACCTAGGCTCAAGGAACTTGTATATAACCTTTAGCTGTACATAAACTGAATAATAAGATTAGCAACTTGGTATTTTCTATCAAGTTAAGCCAAGATAGAGGTCCGAGTCTGACAACTAAATATCTGTGGCCCCCATAAGGCTATAATACTATTTACCTACAGGAATAGATGGTTTGATGGTTTATTAAATTCCAAGGAGATAGAATATAGAGTTCCTGGATCTCCTGTATTATGGTCACTTGGGCTTTTCTCAGCTACTAGTTTGCTATTGTACAGTTACTCCTGGCAGAATGGCTGCACAGTATCAGTAATGGATATCGGATGGGGGAGACTGCTCCTTATTCTACACACCCACAGACAGACAATAGTAAAATATGCTTTAGTCATAATGTGGTTATGAGTAGTAGAAAAACTGATAGGACATAACATATGATGGGTTATCCAGTTATAGAACTGACTGCCCAGAAGATACTGCACATATTTCATGAAAACTCAGGTACTCTGTAAGAGTTTGTGTGACTGCTACCTCTATATACCCATACAGCACATCTCTGCCTTTAACTGCACACCAAATAATTTCCAAACATTGGAGAACGATGAGCAAACGTCCAAAATGTACAGGATCTTATGGCATTTAACTTGAATTTTCTTCCAGGTATCCAAATTTACACTAAGGCACTTGGCTATATAGATCAAGTAATAAATTTATCTGAAGATTTTGGAAAGTTTTCAAGCTTTATAATGTGGTAAAAGACTGTTCTAATGCCATGGGGTACTGAATTTCATCATAATAAATTAAAGGTTTTATCTAAGGAGTGATTTACAAGTGGGAATATAAATCTCAAGGAATATTTACAATTTGCAGAGTTAGATTTTTCAATATAAAAACTTTTGAAGTTAAAAGTCAATAAAAGGATATGGTTGGAAAATGTGTTGCCTGAGCGTCTGCATGTGTTAACAAATAATCCTATTTGGCGAAGGGCGAAATATTTTCCAAGAGCAGAGGTCCTTATTAGGCACTTGCCATGTTTTGTATGTATGTTTCTATGACAGGAAGAAACTAACTAAAGGTAAAGTTTTTGATATAGGAGATATTAGTTAAGTTTGGCAGGATGTCTAGTGCATTGCTGATTTTATTTAAAAAGTTACATTATTGGACCCCTCAGGGGTCTTGACCACCAAGGGTCTGATCACTAATGCAATGCATTAAGATGCTAATGCATTGTGAATTGATGACATTTGTATTACAGGCTGTATAATACCATTACAAATCAGCAAACCCATGAACCTCAAGGGTTCCTCAACTGTGCATAAACTTACTGTTCGGCCACCCCTAAACAGAGTTCCCAAACAGAAATAGTGGTGTGGGCCCAGACAAACATGAGGACTAATTTTGAAACAGTATTGTTCACTGATGAGTGATGTGCAACCTTGGATGGTCCAAATGGATGGAGTAGTGGATGCCCACCATGTCCCACCAAGGCTGTGACGTCAGTTAGGAAGTAATGTTTTGGGCCAGAATCATGGGCAGAGAGCTGGTGGGCCCTTTATTTTTATTTATTTATTTATTTTTTTAATGTAAATTGTGAGCCCCATATAGGGATCACAATGTACATATTCCCTATCAGTATGTCTTTGTAGAATGGGAGGAAATCCATGCAAACACGAGGAGAACATACAAACTCTTTGCAGATGTTGTTCCTGGCAGGATTCAAACCCAGGACTCCAGCGCTGCAAGGTTGCAGTGCTAACCACTGAGCCACCGTGTTGCCCCTGTAAGGGGCGCTATCCCTGTGCTCTAAGCACAGCTGCGTCATCAGAATTTGAACACCTCCATCAAGATAAATCAACGCTCCCATCTTGTAAAGTCATGCCCCCTTCTACACTTCTTAGGGTCCATTCACACGGAGGAAAATTGTGAGGAAATTGGTGAGGAATTTTCTACGCTGAACAAAAAGCCTCCCATTGATTTCAGTGGGTTCTGCTAGCATGTAAAGGATCTCCATTTTGGCCATCCCCAAAAAGCAAAAGTGGCGAGGGCAACATAACATGTGGAAAAAAAACAAGGTGCAAATGCCTCATAAATGAAGCATAGGTAACTTATTAAATGTGCCCCTATAAGTCCCTTTGTTTAAGTGAGTTCTTATGCAGATACCATCCATGTGGTATAGAAATGTAGTGAAATAAAGTAAAATTGGTATATATTGAGGGCTGTTTTATTATGACAGCAACTAATTATTGCGGTTTAGAAAATGAAAGTGCTGGAAGTGAAAGGAGTGAAGACGGGTGAAAGAAAGAGCTGGAATAAGAGTTCTTTCCAGACTGCCAGCACATGTGTATTTACTTAGGGCAAGCACAAATTTGGATACCTAGCATTACACCTTGCAAAGTTGATGTTTGAAAATGACCATAAAACAATATATTTTGCTCTGTTAGGGACCTGTGTAATTGGATACAGATGGGATAAACTAAATGAAAGAATTTAGCAGAAATCTCAACGGAATGGCTAATGGGAGAAAGACAGAAGAGGAAATTAAAAATTATTCAAAGCAGATGGACTTGTCTTTGAGTTATTTCTTACTGTTTAAAGGGATAATTTACTGGAGCTCCGCACAAAACGCTGTGCCCATTTATTTTTCAATAAAAGCCAACATTTGAAGCTGTTGGCTTCATGGTTCTTGCTATACGTTCTAAAACGGGATTCTTATTTGCATTTATTTTCTAAAGCCTGGCGTAAACAGTTTGTCTAGCTCACTCCATATTTAATTGGAGCTTATTACTAACATATGATCCTTTACATTGTCTTGTGGGTTTTTGAAGATGTTACCAATTTGCCTTAAAGAGAAGACATCTAAAGGTAGGAGACGAATAGCCTTTCTTAAGGCTATTCCTACGTGTTAGGGACAAAAAAATTGACTTTTAATGATAGGATCCCTTTAAGCCTGTCAAGGAAAATTATGAAATTCTGCTCTATTAGTGTAAAGCCTAGTTGACTGTTCCAAGTTATAGTCCTTTAGGCTACGTGCTTTTTCGGCTGATGCAACTATCTAGCCCATATTACTATGTATATTGGCAACCAGTAAACTAGAAACTTCCCTCAATGGCCATTAGCATATACGTCACATTCATAGTGTTAGGCGCTACTGCAATTGAACACCACATGCAATTCTTTACCAAAAAAGCGTCATGTAAACTACCCAAATATAGCCTCTTCCCAGATTATCTGCAAATTTATTGGCACTCATTGGAGAAATCATTGTCCCTGAATGTGATTGAATGATTATAGATCTGATAATTCATTGACAGTTTCTTATTTAACAGTTTCTAATAGGGTTGAGCGATCGGGATCGGGAAAGATCGGATGCCGATTGGCGATCGAGCAAATTTCAAGATCGCAATCGGGATCGACTGGAAAATGATCGAAAATCTGATTTTAAAAACGATCCTGAAATCTCAAGATCGGCTCAACCCTACTCCATAAACATAAAATAACTAGGGTTGAGCGATCGGGATCGGCTGGAGAATGACCGAAAATTGGATTTTAAGAACGATCCTGAAATCTCAAGATTGGCTTAACCCTAGTTTCTAATGTTTCAGCACACCTCTATTGACATGGGAAGATTTCATTGCCGACAAACATTGATTTTAGCGTCCACACTAAAGATGTGATCGGGTGACGTCAGATGGTTCATTATTAGAAATGAGCGATTGTACAGATACCCCTTCACCCAATCGTCTACCCATGTTTAAGGGTCCTCAGTTGATATGGATTCTATTTCAGATAGTGTGTAGATATCAGGGGTTTTTAAAATGAATTCCACTGAAACTTTTCTGAAAATCGGATGACCTGTTATGAACACATTCTGCAATTTGGAGGAAAAGCCTTGTTTTGATGGTGCGTGAACCTCTGTTCTGCTGTTTATTGGTATCGAGTCACTAACAAAGACTATATCCTGTTCTCTTTCCTTGCAATGTAAAATGTGCACTGCTTACTGTCTATACTGTTATAATGTAAATATACATTCGCTGGTGCTGAATGGGACTTGCTGAAAGTGCCTGCTATTTGGGGTTAGGAAAGGTCTTGCCCTGTAGTTGACTTCTACAATATGACCATTACTATGTATGGCTGTTTTTACAGGTGTCCAGTAGCATATGTTTCCAATCCCACCCTGGCTTACTGGGTATTGTAATAAAGACTTCTCCACACACCACATATTCCCACATCTTTATGGTAGATGGGATTTTTTTATTGCCATACATTTTGGCCATCGGCATAAAATCATTATTTTACCTTATTACGTTAAAAAAAACCTTAAACTTAAATATGGCTGGCTGACAATGAATAAGAAAATAAATTCTGTATTGAATTAGAATTAAGGGGAGGTAATGCATGTATTATGTGTATATATATATATATATATATATATATATATATATATAAAATGTATGTATATATGTTTGTATCACGTATGTATGTATTATGTACGCTATCCTGCCATTCAGTTGCTTAACATAAGTCTGCGTTCACATTACTACAATCACCTTGCAAACTGTTTTATTTGAAACATTTAACCCTTTTACACCAGGGGAATTTTTCTATTTTTGTTTTTGACTATCAAACCCCCAAAGTTTTTTTTATTTTTCCATTCCCAGAGACATATGAGTGCTAATGTTTGCAGGACATTACTCTGTACAATGTACTGGGAACCTGTAAAAAAATTCAGCCCTTCTAGGCTAAAGACAGGTTTATTAGGCACAACATGAATCCGTGCCGGTTATCAGTTATTATATTGTTCACAAATATACTTATGTAGTTAATCTCTCATTACCCAGGCCAATGCAAATGGATGGGTGAAGAGCGATCTCTGCTGCGCACGCTCTTTACCCATTTGGCGGCATGGATTATTGGCAGCGTTGTTCTGATCACACAGGAGCGATGTGCTGTGATAATCTGCGTCTTATATTCTGCATAAGAGATGCGATCAGCCGACCAACAAGAGTTTGCTTCTTAGTCAACTGATTGTCAGCACTATTATATATTGCTGAAAATAGACCTAAATATCGGCCTATCAAAGCCTTAAGAAGATGAGATACAATGGTTTGCACCAGGCTCAATTGCCTCAATATTTATGGACGAAGGCCACCTGGGCCAGGGATTTTATTAATTCAATTTGCTCAGATGCAGCTGTACTTCTTGGATTAAGTTAGTAATACTGGGTGAAGGATGTGGATTACTGTCCTCCTTAGTAAGTGTTTAAAGGGATTCTATCATTAGAATCCCGTTTTTAGCTCAACCTACGTCGGAATAGCCTTAAGAAAGGCTATTCTTCTCCTTACCTTTAGAAGTTTTCCCTGCGCTGCCATTTGGTATATATTCCTCTTTTCTTCATTATGGTATTGAGTTTTCTGCAGGATTTGGGGCGTCACCTGTGCAGCGAGAAAACTCTCCAGCGCCGCCGCCTTCTTGTTCTTCGCCTCTTCTCTCCTGCTTGGCCACAGGAAAATGGCCGACTGTGCCCACTGCACATGTCCATCTGCCATTTTCCTGCGGCCTCTCTTGTTCACAGTGGGTGAAGTCGGCCATATTCCTGTGGCCAAACAGGAGAGAAGAGGCTGAGGCGGAGAAGTTGTAATACTCTATTGGATTAATAAATGTATTCTGGTATCCTCCTTAGAAAGGGGGCTTTATTACCATCTTTTGTAAGCTTCTGGAGGCCAAATCAAAAAAATGTCCACCGGAGTCATATACTGAACATCTGACTCTAAGTCTCCTCTGAAAACCAAGTTGGCTGATAAATTGGATGGCATTGATAATATGAATTTAGTATCTACCTATAAACTATATTAAATATCCACTATCTTGTAATCCTCCAGTATAACATCCCTAAAGTACTAGTTTTTGCCAAATGGGCAATTCATTGGGATTTCTAAGCCTGTTTAGTTAGAAACTTATCCAAGTGACAGACTTCTAAGGACTTTTGTCATAACAGACAACTGGGCTAGAGAGGAGATCTGGACAATTTTAACACTCTAGCATCATCCCAAGAAAGGACAATGTATCTAAACACGGTTATCAGAAGTTAATTTGCTTACATGTCTGCTTTCTTATCTCATTGATAGGAGAGATGTAAAAGTTGCATACCGTCATCCTTACCAGAGCTTTACATAGGCCAATAACATGGTACAATTCTAATGCTGTACACAAAGCAGGTATGAATCATTTAAAAACTTCCTCTTCACTTTTTCTACATTTGATGTCACTCAATTTCCTAAGCAAAAATTTAAAGGGGTTACGCAGGGAAAAATAAGTTTTCTTAAAGAGGACCTTTCACCACCCCCTACTTCAGCGTAGTCCAGTGCAGTTATATCTGTGCCAAAAGTGACCGCACCAATATCTCTGCAACCAAGACACACACTGGCAAAGCTGACAGTACACTGAATGCAGTGCACAGTTTTACGTAACAAGGCTGGTGTTAGAGGACATGAGAGTACTGAATCTAAACATATAAACACTTTAGAAATTTTAGTTTTTTGGACATACACTATGTGATCAAAAGTATCCGGACACCTGGCTGAAAATGACTTACAAGTTCGTGGCGCCCTCCATCGGTAATGCCGGAATTCAATATGGTGTTGGCCCACCCTTGGCCTTGATGACGGCTTCCACTCTCGCAGGCATACGTTCAATGAGGTGCTGTAAGGTTTCTTGGGGAATGACAGCCCATTCTTCATGGAGTGCTGTACTGAGGAGAGGTATCGATGTAGGTCAGTGAGGCCTGGCACGAAGTCGGCGTTCCAAAACATCCCAAAGGTGTTCTATAGGATTCAAGTCAGGACTCTGTGCAGGCCAGTCCATTACAGAGATGTTATTGTGGTGTAACCACTCCGCCACAGGCCGTGCAGTATGAACAGGTGCTCCATCGTGATGAAAGATGCAATCGCCATCCCCGAATTGCTCTTCAGCAGTGGGAAGCAAGAAGGTGTTTAATACATCAGTGTAGGCCTGTGCTGTGATAGTGCCATGCAAAACAACAAGGGGTGCAAGCCCCCTCCATGAAAAACACGACCACATCATAACACCACCGCCTCCGAATTTTACTGTTGGCACTACACACACTGGCAGATGACGTTCTCCGGGCATTCGCCATACCCACACCCTGCCATCGGATAGCCACATTGTGTACTGTGATTCGTCACTCCACACAACGTTTTTCCACTGTTCAATCGTCCAATGTTTACGCTCCTTACACCAAGTGAGGCATTGTTTGGCTTTGACCTGTATGATGTGTGGCACCCAATCACCTGACCACGTTCGAAGTCTGTGAGTTCCACGGAGCGCCCCATTCTGCTCTCTCACGATGTCTAACGTCTACTGAGGTTGCTGATATGGAGTACCTGGCAGTAGGGGGCAGCACAATGCACCTAATATGAAAAACGTATGTTTTTGGGGGTGTCTGGATACTTTTGATCACATAGTGTATACAAAGTGATGTTGCAATAAGATATTCTTGAACTTTGGATAACTGCAGTGTTTCGACTTGTAGCATAAGTTATACTTGGTGGCTATAAAGAAGCCGTATGAAGCAATGGCGCTATGGTTAATGGATGTGTCCTGTGCTCTTCTCATTCAGACTTTAGAATTGTCTAAGCTGTCCGCCTTCATCTTCATGTCGTAACCAGAGGTCAATCTGGGGCTTTTTGGTAACTGTCTCTGACTGTTGGCCTCACTTATAGACAAGTTATTAAAATAAAATTATCCGGGGGCGAAGAACGCCATCTAGCCAAATACAGGTAGTGTGAAAACCGAGTCTGTAATCCTTCCTTCCCTTTCCAGCGCCCTGTACTAAGCCAGCTGCTTTTTTTTTCTTCTTGCAAACCATTTTTCCCAGCCAGCGGTGTTTAGCTTGAACTGGTGCTGTGCCTGCTCGCCCCCTGAATCATTAAGAGCTTTAATCCCCCCCTAGATGGTACACGGATGCCAGGGCCCTGAGTTTGACTTTCCAAAGCCATTATGCCAGGTTGTTGAATAGAAGGCTGAGATCGAAGTTTAATGGTAGTGTCCGCCCTCTGCAGCTGAGAAAGGCAATAGAGGGAAAAAACTAGAAAGAATAATGTCCTAACTACAAGACTTGAACAGCTTTCATGTACAAATATTCTCCGGCCAGCACATCATGATTAACCCTTTTCTTTATCTTGGTCTTCACTGCATTGGTAACTTCACAAAAATAGAATAAATCTGGCTCATGGTTCTGCTATGTTAGAGTATCAGTTACAGGGATGAGTAAACAAGTCTTATTAAGGAATATTGAATATAAAATTGTGCTACACATCCTATGTTGGTGGGACTCAGTCCCATTCAAGCGCTTGGCATTGGAACTGCGCTTGGCATTCAGTGAAATGGCTGCAGCAGTCACCTGAACATTGCAGATTCCTCAAACTGCAGACCCTGCTCATCTGACATTGACAAATTTTAAGGCTAGGTTATCAGTCTCAGAGACCAGGAAATAATACTTCAAAGCTAAGGCAATGCCTTCATCTGGGGTTGGTGCCAGTGGGACCGGATGTGACCTATAAATTGGCCTGATCGGTCCGCATTCGTTGTTTAGGTTTATTGGTACGTTCTTTTTAGGGTGAGTTACATAGATATGGGGACAACATAATTTGTTGAAGTTTACATTTAGTTTCCTCTTTGATGTCCGATCCTCCCTGTGTGTATGAGTCTGTTCCTATTGTGTTGGCTTCTTATAATTATATACTACACTATATATCTATATACTACTGCTTTCAAAATGCAAACATAAAAACTTTAAAGAAAAAAAATAAATCATTAGAGATGAGCGAACAGTGAAATATTCGAGATTCGATATTCGTTTCGAGTAGAGCCTCAATATTTGACTACTCGATCGATTATCGAACCCCATTATAGTCTATGGGAAAAAATGCTCGTTTCAGGGGAAACCACTATTCGACTAAAGGAGAGTCACCAAGTCCACGAGAAGCAGGAGGAGAGTGTTTAGGAGGAGCGCTGTGCAGTTAAAGCGCATGGACCCCATAGACTATGGGCCAGTTCACATTAGCTCTTGCCTCCCGTCCAGAAGGAGTCCACAGGAGGACCCCCCCCCCCGAATGGAATATCAGTGCAACTGCAAGCGCTGGACAGTTAAGAACATGGGCTCCGGAATGATTCATGCGGTCAGTATGCGGTAAGCACACAGAGCCCATTATATGCTATGGGGTCCATGTGCTTAACTGCACAGTGCTTGCAGTTGCGCTGATATTGCATTCGGGGGGGTCCTCCTGCGGACTCCTTCCGGACGGGAGGCAAGCACTAATGAGAACCGGCCCTTACTCATCCTACAGAACCAGCATTGATTTTCCGAATGCTATACACTGTATAGCATTCGGCCAATCAACGCTGGTTCTGCAGCAGGCTCGTCTTTGCAAGTCGGGAGAGCTGGCAGCTTGCGTTTATGCGAGAGCTGACTTTTTCTCATAGGAATTCATTGACCAGCGTTGATTGGCCGAATGCTATACTGTGTACAGCATTTGGCAAATTAACGCTGGTTCTGCCGGAGGCTCGTCTGTGAGGAGGCAGAGTCTAAGATCGGACCACAGCAGTCTCCATTGTGGTCCGATCTTAGACTCCGCCTCTTCACAGATGAGCCTCCGGCAGAACCAGCGTTGATTGTCCGAATGATGTACACTGTATAGCATTCGGTCAATCAATGCTGGTTCTGAATCGAATCTTTACTGCGAATAGGAGTAGTATTCAATAGAGTACGAGTATTTCGAATACCTACTCGATCGAATACTACTCGCTTATCTCTAGAAATCATTAACAAATTAGATACATATTAGGTCATCTACATAAATGCAATGCTGTCCTATACAATCTAAAATAAACTATAAGTTATCATCTGGAATTTGTAGATTCGGGGCTCTTGATGAAGTAGGCTTTCTTCTCTCCCAGTTTAGTAGGCATTACTTGTCATGCATTGGCACGTGGCCTCTTTTATACATCCAACTAAAAATGTTTGTTATCTGGTTTGAAAAGTATAAAATAAGATTGTTATAGACATTAATGCAAACTCAAACACTCGATTTTCTAAATCTGGTAAGTTAATGAGCTGCCGGGCATTCTAATGTGCTATATAAAGAGCGCGGCCTGCAGTCTAATGAGGTTTATGCCAGGTATCGGGGATGTGGCGGGGGTCTGATTATTGCACAAGCACCTTTTACAGGTATATATAAAGACTGTTTATTACGCTGTATAAATTGGGCAGTGCGTTTCTGTTAACAGCTATTCAACATCTGTTACCCATCACGTGAAATAGAAGCCTGCGGTCTGCATTGTATGGATATAAGAACACACAGGTCTGCAAATGGGATCATAAATGAACTGGCTGGTAAGGGAAACACAACAAAGAGTCCCTGTAACATTGCACATTTATGGTAAAAATGGAACTTTTCTAATAATATATAATAATAATAATAGCCATTAATGTTCTAATGTAACTTAACCCGTTAATGACGCCGGGTAGTTTGTATATTAATGCTCAGTGACTTCTTTCATATTTGCCCTCCCCGTCTTCTAAAATTCAAAACTTTTTTATTTCTCCGTCCACCTAGCTACGTGAGGGTTTATTCTTTGCATTTGGCGCCTTTTTGGGGTACATATAATGTTTTAATTAACTTTTATTTACTTTTTGGGGGGTCCATGTGAAATAGCGCACAATTCTATCAGAATTTTTTGTATGTTGTTTTTACATCGTTCACTCTGCATTAAAAATGGCATGGCAGCTTAGTCCGGTGGGTCATCAAGGTTATGGTGATACCAAATTTATATTGGTTTTATTATATTTTATTGCTTTTACAAATAAGACTTCATTTTTTGCATTATATTCTATAGGTCTGTGTGGTTTCATTGCTCACCACTTTTTAATGTATTCGGTATGCCATTCAGGGGGTCCCCAAATGGACTCGCCGAATGGAATACCGAACGCAAATATGAACCGGGCCTTATAAGCATGTGGGGATACCTAACATGTTTGTTTATTTATTTTGTTTACATTATATATTTTTTTAATATAAAGGTGTTTATTTTTAACTTTTTATTATGTTTATTTTTGTGTGTTTTTATTATGTGTTTGTGTGTTTTTGTTATGTGTTTGTGTGTTTTTATTATGTGTTTGTGTGTTTTTGTTACTTTTTACCTATCCCACAAGGGGACTTGAAACTTGGATCTCAGATCCCCTGTGCAATGTCCTGCAATAAATAGCAGTAGTAGTTCTTATGGGAGCTGTGCCTAGGAAGTCAGGAGGCCACGGACCAGCCTTCTGGCTGCCATGGCATTTCCTCAATTCACACGATTTTATCACAGGGGTCCGTGGGGTGACAGAGGGGGTTGATCTTGCCACTGGACCCCTGGATGCCGTGATCTCTATTGATCACGTCATCCAGGGGGTTAATCCACCGAAGCCAGAGTATCTTATGAGAGCAGGATATAATGCCGCGGGTAATAGTGCCGTAGTAGTACTGAGCTGAGCGTGAACAATATACCTGCTACAGCGTACTATTACGGCACGGAGTGGGAAGGGGTTAAAGAAGAATCATGCCCAAATACAGCTCTGCATTGATTGTGGGGCTTTGCTATCGTAAATGGCATAAGAAATGCTCTGCAGGAGACATGGTTCTTGTTACTGCTCTTTTTCATACAGGAGACCCGTCCTGCTTATTCACATTATAGGCATCTTCAGCAACATCTGCAACAGAAACCTCTGCGTTTCCGGAACGTGGGGTCGTAACTTAAAATTGATATCTTGCTAAACTTCTTCGGACAGTGAACATTTACCATGGGGGTATAAAATGAGTTGCACAATCCTTTTTAGAAGTGATGTAATCATGTTTTTAAGAAACATAACCCTCTAACCTGAAAAAACGTCCAATAGGTTTTTGATAGATGTCAGTGATTATTTGTATATGTCATCCATTTCTGGAATCCATCTACAAAACTACCTTGGTTTCAGCGGCAACACTAGAGTCTTCTTTTCTCTTAGATTAGAAGGCTGGACACTGAATCCAGTAATTTACAGTAATGCGCCCTCACGACTAACCTGTGACCGGGCTCTGAAAGACTCTTTGTATGTAAAAACGGCAATTACAGGCAAAATAAAATAACTGACAGCTGTGAAAACTGAAAGAGCACAAAGCCATTGTGAATTAGGGCTGAAGCATTGTCTGTTGACGTTGCTCCTGAGAAGTATATCTAATTTTCCATTCTGTTGTACAACAATGGGTTTCTAACCCAGATATACAAGCCTTAGAAATCTGTACAATAGAAAATAAAACACAAAATGCTTCACACTAAAAGCCAGAATTCTTGTGTGTGGTTTGTAGAACTCAACAAACCTTACATGAGACAATAGGAAGATAGTAGAAGAATATTTGCTTATTATCGTCAAGTTTTTTACTGAATAAAACAAACCATAAAGCACAAATCCATGCAACATGTTTGGCATGCTCCTTTCCATCTGTATTGGTACATACAATACTAACTCATATTGCACTGTTTGATTCATAGGAAAGCAAGGAACCCCCATGAGGCAGATGCCAATTGCACCATTTTAGGGGAAAAAAATTCCATCTGAATTCAAAATATGGCAATCACATTGGAAAAACCATCCCAAAAATATTCCTCCCATGATATGTGATATTTTTTACTTTCAAGAAAGGCACGGCAGAGGCTCGGTTCACAAGTTGCTGGATTCATAGCATTATGTTGCCCAATCGGGCCCCTGACCAATGCATCTGCATTGACAAAATGAGAACTAACAGTCAGGGCTCGGGGCCCACCGGGGGAATCCCCGGTTCCCCAGTGGGCCAGTCTGACCTTGTTTAGAGGGGCTGTTTTTTGGATGTCATATTGCTTTTGCAGAGTCCTGCAGGTGCCAGAAATTGGAATTCCCCAAGAAGTGACCCCATTTTGTAGGTTCCACTTTGGGGTCTCCACAAATGTGACATGGCAATACAATCTGAGCTTTAAAAACAGCATAGTGTTCTTTCACATTTGCACACAGCTGTGTGCCCAAACAACAGTTTATGCTCCCATTTTGGATATTGCAAGTGATTTATCAAGTGGTGTCACAAGCATTTTGGAGTGCAGATTTAGATTGTTTTTGGAAACCATGCCTTTTTTTTGGAGCAGAAAAATGGATATGAATTCAGCTCACCCTGTGATGATCAACATCTGTCCTGAGGCTGCACGGATGTGGAAGGACCTTGATCCACTTGACAATTGCACAAAAATTGGGAGATATCCAGCGCCTTTGGTAGGTTTAAAAATTAACCTTTATTGTTCCATTAAAATAAGCCATGACAAAGGAACTAGTAAGGTTCTGAAACGCGTAGCTGTCAACCTTTGTACGCAAAGTATATTCTGTTTCATTACCTTTTGGTAGTTTGCTTATTTTAATGGAACAATAAAGGTTAATTTTTAAACCTACCAAAGGCGCTGGATATCTCCCAATTTTTTTTGGAGCGCCTGAGGTACCCATTAAAGGTGAGTCTCGTAGTTAGTGACCCCATTTTGAAAATTGTTCCCCTCAAAGAAATTATCAAGGTGCGTAGTGGGTATTATATCTCTACTGGCTTTAGTAAACTTCATAACCCACCATGTCTCTTAAAGGGAACACATTTACTTTATGTTGTAAACCCTCACCGCCTGACTTGAACGCTCTTTAGCAGCTTCCTCGTATGCTATTGTCAAAATCAAATGATGGATTAGAGTAAAAAACTGAATTTTTTGAATTTTGAATTTGCTTTATTTTATTCAGTACATTAATCGCCCCATCTAGTCAATGGGATGGGTCCCCCGCATCGAGTAGTCATGTTGTCAGAGTTAGAGATTAGTGGGAGTTATTTTTGCGATGATTCACTTTACTGAGGCAGAAAATTTGTGGCAATTACAAAACCGTGTCAGAATTGAGTGAGCTTCTTACAATGATCAAATTCTTTCCCAGGCTACATGGTTAGGTGATGGCTTTTATACAATTGTGGTAATGGGACCGAATGAAACACCTGAATTCAATAACTTAGAGTTGTCAAAGTGCTTTCAATAGTGTAATACTGACTCAATAATAGACAATAGAGAGTGTACAGAAAAGATCCAGAGTTTAATAATCTTCAGATACAGTGAAAAGGAACTAAAAAATTCACAGAAAAAAAATCAAATAAATTATTTGTTCATTTAACCCTTAATTCCTATCATGGTGTCTATCATACACCTCTATCATACTGTACACATATCGTTATGATAGAAACCATGATAGTACTTAAGGGCTAAACCTATTTCTCTGTATACCCTGAAAGGAAGAAAACACAATATATTTCACTAAATAGCAGAGAAACCCCTGTAAGATGGGCAACATAAGCTACTACGGCCGAGTGACCTCTAATGTGGGACTAAGTTTGTAGTGGAGTGTGCATGATTGTGTCTGTGTATGTATGTGTATATGTGTAGGGAATATAGCTGGGTAGCAGCAGTGCGGACCCAAACATTCAGAGACAGGGACAGTATGTCTGGTGAAAACAGGTTTTAGGGCTAGTTCACACGGGGTTTCGCATGTACACATTCCGTCGTGGCTGCCACGATGGGATGCCAATGCAGTGCACTGGCATCCCGTTGCAGCTTTCCGCTCCGTATTAGGCCCAAATGAATGGGTCTAGTCTGGAGGTTGGTGTCGCGACTTTGGGCAAAAATGTCAAACAAAATCCCTGATTGTCTGAACACTAGCTAAACAGAACATAACTAACTGTATGTTTGGCTTACTTCCAGCCACATGAGCAAAAAATAAACAGCAAAAATACTTGAATGTCTCACCAGACTATAGTACTCCAGACAGATCCAAGCGCTTCCTCTCTCTCCCAGGATCTGCCCAGCCTTTTTTATTTGGCCCAGTGATGAGCCCAGCTGTCACACCTGGGCTGAGGCCTAGTCCTTAGCAACAGTGGGCCTCAGAATCACCAAACATATGTGAGGAGCCTGGGGGATAAGTAGTGACCCTGCAGCATCCTGCCTGTCACCTTCTCAATATATATATATATATATATGTATATATATATATATATATATATATCAGGTAGGGTTGAGCCGATCTTGAGATTTCAGGATCGTTTTTAAAATCAGATTTTCAATCATTTTCCAGCCCACCCGATCCCGATCGTGAAATTTGCTCAATCGCCGATCAGAATCCGATCTTTCCCGATCCCGATTGCTCAACCCTACTTACTTTATGTTTATGGAGTAGGGTTGTATACACAGGGACCTCACATAACATTCTTGCAAAAAAATAGCCCGAAAAGACTAGGGGTGGTCCGTCTACCCACCTGTTAGTATTCTATCGTGGCTGCTAGCTGACCTTTATTTGGAGACATGACTTCAGGTATTTGGCTGATTGCCTTATAGGAGCTATTTGTATTTTGTATGTATATAGCTTTGGCTGCATTGTAGTGTGATCACATATGTAATCTATATTCCCTATTGCTGGGAGCAATATCTATGTAGTTTACCTCACACTTTATATACTGTAGCTGTCTCCTCCTACATGTCCTCAGATATTTATGCTATAATTACAAAATACTAGTCTACATTTATAGGGACATATTTTTGGAGGGGTGCTTCTTGCCAACAGTATTTTATGGTTGGCACTAATGTAGTTTTGCTATATTCATACTAGGGTTATTTTTTGCTACTATACTTACCTTTATTTATCTTACATGGTCTAGCATAAGAACCCACGTTCTTTATTCTATGTGTCTATTTGTGTATGTCTTTGGCTTTAATCCATCTGCCCTGCTGTACATTATTGTTTTTAATAATTATCTGCTATTTAATGTGTAATAAAATATTTGATATATTTTTTTATATATATTGGTTGATTATTGTCTTCTTGCATTAGCCTATAGAGTAGGGTTGAGCCGATCTTGAGATTTCAGGATCGTTTTTAAAATCAGATTTTCAATCATTTTCCAGCTGATCCCGATCGTGATCGTGAAATTTGCTTGATCGCCGATTGGGATCCTATCTTTCCCGATCCTGATCGCTGAACCCTAAAATCAGGTGAAATAAATATTGAACACATCACCAAGTGTGATGCAGTTAACATAAAATTCTCACCAGATGTCGGTAACAAACCATCCAATCCACACATGCAAAGAAATCAAACCATAGATATCCATAAATTAAGTTATGTGTAATAATGAGAAATGACACGGAATAAGTATTGAACACATGAAGAAAGAGAGGTGCAAAAAGTCATGGAAAGTCCTGACACCAGCTGAAATCTATCAATAACTAGAACAAGCCCGCTACTTAGTGACAAATAATATCAGCTGGTCCAACTGATGGCCTATAAAAAGATGTCTCTCTACTAAGGGTCCGCATAGAATCATCTCATGATGGGTAAAACCAGTGAGCTGACTCAAACCTTTGCAACCTTATTGTTGAAAAACATAATTTTGGCATTGGCTACAGAAAATTTTCCAAATTACTGAAGGTTTCAGTGACCACTCTTGATCTCATAACCTGGAAGTAGAAAGAACATCATTTCACCATAAACCAACCACAACTACAAGATTCCAGACAGAGAGTTGTCAATCCCAAGGGCCACCTGTGGAGAGCTACAGAAAGACCTGGAATCAGTAGGTACAATTGTTTCAAAGAAAAGAGTAAGTAGTGCCCTCAACCTCCATGGCCCGTATGCAAGCTCACCACGCAAGACTCCATTGATGACCAAAAAGCTTGTTCAAACTCATTTAGAGTTTCTCACAACATTTAGATAAGCCTGTGAAATACTGGGACAATGTAGTATGGTCAGAAGAGACCAATATGTAACTCTTTGGATGGTCTAATGCACAACATGTTTGGAGCCCAAAAGGCAATGCATATTAGTGCAAAGATACCATACCAACAATGAAGTTTGGAGGCGGCTGCATCATGGTGTGGGACCGTTTTATGGCAAGCTTCATATAAGTGAAGGAATTGTGAATGGACAAATGTATCGAGGTATTCTTAATAAAAATTTGCTGTCAACTACCAGGATGATGAAGATGAAACAAGCGTGGACTTTTGAGCAAGACAATGATCCCAAACAAACACCCAACTGGTTCCAGAGAAAGCAAATAAAACTGCTCGAATGGCCCATCCAATCTCCTGACCTGAATCCAATAGAAAACCTATGGAAGGAACTAAAGGTCAGAGTTCATAGAACCTTCAGGAACTGTGTGGAAGAATGGACTGAAATCACACAGGACCAATGCCTATATTATATAATATTATATATTATAGTCTTTCTGCTTTCTTTGTAGTAACATAGTTTCTGTATCCCTTGACGCCGAACATTTTGGTTTGGAAGAAACACATTTGTATATGGCCTCATAAAATCCTTCTAATTGTGTCCTTACAAGGGGTAAGCAGAAAGCCCAGTGCAAATGGATTCAGTCTATGGTTCTCTTAAATATATGCTGTCCGCACTTCCCTGCCTGCGTAATGCATACTTAAATATGTTGTATTCTTTGCCTATACGATCTAATTAAGTAGCATTGAATAAATACATGCAGATCACATAGTAATGCTTTTTAGAGCTACAAATTTGCTGCCTGACACAATACAAGAAAAGTTATTAAGGTTTGGTTCTCTGCAGTGAATGAAATGGAAATGAGAATATTCCACCAGGCACTTGTAACGAGTTGGAACCATTACTGATGAGGGCAAGTGCAAGGAGGAGAAAGTAACTCCGTTTTCCCAAATGCCACTTTCCATAGAATCATAAATGACTCTTGTCTGATATGAGAGGCGGCATGTTGTGTGTGAGGTTAAAAGGCTTCATTGCATTTCCCAACAGACCTGAATCTGTTTATTTATCGCTCTTTATTCAATTTGTTCTTTTATACGGCTTTTGCTGCAATTCCCACTAGGTGCTTCTGGTGAGCAGGGAGGGGTAAACTATTGCAGGAAAAATACAGGATGCACAGTAACAATAGAAGTTGCTGTAAGGGCACAGGCCAGTTGTTTAAGGTCACTATATGGCATAGATCAGGTGGATTTTCTTTATTATATGGTTGGATCAAGAGCATAGTGTATACCGTGTTTCCCCGAAAGTAGGACACCCCCCAAAAGTAAGGCATGCGGGGGTGGGGTGGGGTGTTTCTGTTGAATTGCCTAATATAAGGCACCCCCCGAAAATAAGGCATGCCCAAAAATCATTGCAGCTGGCTGAACACTGTGCGATGTGCTCCGTGTGCACAGGAAAGCCGGCTGCTGCCTCTGCTGTTGTATCCACTGTCCCTGTAGGATGAGCTGGGAGATGCCCGCTGTGCATATGCTGTGGGGAGTTCACTCTCCCAGCTCATCCTAGAGGCAGAGGCAGCAGCCGGCTTTACTGTGCACATGGAGCACAGTGCACAGCATCCAGCCGGCTGCAATGCCTGTGAAGTGAGGCTCTCTAGCGCAACCGCCAGAAGCCTCGGTAAGCCCCGCCCATCACTGCCGCTGCCGGGATGAACAGCAGGACCAGCGCTGCTATGAAGATGGGAAAGGTAAATAGCATACCTTCCCCCCTCCCCTATACTACCTACAACCAGCAGTCATGCCGGCGCTCCACGAAGGAAGTGCTGGCATGACTGCCGATTGTCATAAGATGTCCCCCAAAAATAAGACAGGTCCTATATTTAGAACGACAATTTAATATAAGACACTGTCTTATTTTCAGGGAAACACGGTAAGTACCAGTTACCCATCGTTCCTAGAGACTGAGGGGGTCCTAGATCTTTTCTGCCTCATAAAATACACTACAGTAGTATTATAAATGATACATGGTTAGGGTTGAGTGATCGGGATCGGAAAAGATTGCATTCTGATTGGCGATCGAGTAAATTTCACGATCGCGATTGGAATTCTGATTCTGATTTTTTCCAGCAGAATCGACATCAGAGGTTATCTCAAGATCGACTCAACCCTATTCATGTATATATCATTAACAGGGTTGAGCGATCGGGATCGGGAAAGATCGGATCCCGATCGGCGATCGAGCAAATTTCATGATCGGGATCGGCAGGAAAATGATCAGAAATCGGATTTTAAAATCGATCCTGAAATCTCAAGATCGGCTCAACCCTATACATGGTAGATGAAGGGTCTTGTCTCAGATTTTTGTAATCTGGCCAATAATGTTAATAATATAATAAATAATAACCACCAAGTAGTACAATATAAAGACACAAAGCTGCAGGAGATCACTGAGTCATTAGATTTACTTTTTAATGTATAGTAAGTCCTGGTCCCGCACGGTGTCCGCACGGAATATGCAGAGAGAAAAGTAGAAAAGGTTTGAAGATAGTGACATTATTGCTCTGATACCACTTTGTTCAGTCTTCATCTCCACCATTCTGGGATTCCATATTAGTATTCTAGAATAAATTCCTCCATTCTGCAGGTGAAGAAAACAATGAATAAATTGAATAAAGTAAAACTCTCCAAAAACTAAAACTGTACAGATGCCAGAGCTTTCTCTAAGCAGGTGGTTGAGCTAAAGCAGTAGGTAATAAGTGGCTCGGTGGGAAGTGCTCATTTTAAGGAAGTAGCCTCTTGCTTGGTCAGACACTTGAGGTTTCTTGTCAGGCAACCTGTGAGGTGTTACTTGAACCCATTGACTGCTAAGTAGGACATGAAGTATCGAGCCGTCAATGCCTAATTCCAGACATAGGGAAGCTTTGCTAGTATTTCTTCTTTGTTGTGTTGATCTATGACTATTCAGCAATTACCTTCTTCAGGATCCAAGACCTGAATACCCTTCTGCACCCTTGTTGTTATACTCTTGCTCAGTATTCTACCAATCTGGTCTGTATAAAAGAAGGTTTTATCATTGTTAATATTTTTTTTTTAACTTTAGCATACCAGACATCTTTATTCTACATATTAGCAGACATACTGATGTGTAAGATCCATTGCCCACCAGAGTTCAGCATTCATTTTGTATAGTAGGACTGAAAGAATGAAATTTGGACACTTATTATTACAAAACTACTCATTTTTAGGAGCTTTTTAATTCTCTGTGGCCATTAATTCATTAGCTGAATCAATCGAATGTATTTTCAAGATGTCACATAGAATACGCCATACCCTTTATATAACTCTTTAAGTTTTCTATGTTTTTGCTCTTAATAGATAGGTCATGGCCACTGTTATTCTAACAACTGGCCCATCACATGACTATGTACATCATGTGTATAGAGAGAGCGGTACCATAAACTCGCCTAAAGTGGCATAGGAAACAAAGTGTCATATAGTGTCCCTTCCCCAAAGTTTCCTCTATCTCATCCTATTGTTTCAGGTGAGAGTGGGCACATGCTGCTATATGACATCACTACAGTAACATACTAACATTAACATGTACTAACATGATCCTTGTAATAAAAGGACACAAGAGATGAAAAGGGGTCACTTGGGGTCACTTTAAAAAAGGTCATCTGACCTGTATATAATAATATGTAATATAATAAAAAATATCATCAAATGTTATAAAACAGGAAAATAATAATCTCTTCTCCAGTCCTTCAAATATCAAATGCTCTGGTGCCCTCTTATGCACAAGCTGCTGACATGTGACAGCTGTAGCCCACTGTGTTGGCATATGCCAATTTTCCAGCATATGTGTTGTACTACCTTCATCATTGCTCAGAGGGCAGACATGACGCCAGTAGTATGATACATATCTGTTAAGGCAACTGTCTGGCTGCAGACAGAGGTGTAACTTGAAGCTCCTGGGCAACAATGCAAAATCTGGGCCCCTACCTACCTTGTGCCATTTAGAATAGTGGTGTATTTTATGTTGCACAAGGACCCCTAGGGCCTAACTTGGATGCAGATGTCACATGTAAACTGCTTGTTTTCGACAACAACTGGGGCTTCTGCATCAGATACATGATTTTGTTTTTTTGCATTTTATAACATTTGCTGCTAGTTTTAGAATTTAATATGTCTTATATGACCATTTCAGGATCCTTGCACAAGGGCAGTCCCATTCCAGGAAACATGCTATGTATATTGGTTATATTTGCCAGACTCACACTCTATTCAGAGACCCATCATGTCGTAGTTTTCTATGATGCTGGGAGTCGCTTCTTCACTACTACTCTCCCATATAGCGATCATAAGCTCCTAAGCATTGTCTGCTTGTCTTTAGAACAGTTTCTACAGCAAATTCTAGAAAGCTGACAATTGTCGTGCTTGATTTTTTTGCATTCATGAAAACTTCTTTTTCGATGTCTTCCTAGCCGTTTCTCAATCCATCGCTACACTAATAGGTTGATGCTTTATTTCCTCTGTAAACGGCCTGGAGACATTGTAACATTTTGTAGGCACATGCTGCAACAGACTTGCTATAATTTAAGAAATAAAATATGCAGCTCGGCAACTGGCTTGTTAATAAATTCTTGCAAGTCCTCTGAGAGGAAGGCACATAGAAAAGTTCACTCTAATGGTGTCATGCTGGAATCTCTCACTCAGCTTAAAACACATGGAAGAGTTGATGCAGATTCAGCTATAAGCAGACCATGATTTATAGACATACAGTGAACTCCTACGGCTTTATGAAAAAAATAGCAATGACTGCAGAATAGAAACTGAAGTCTGTGTGTGTATGTGTGTGAGTCTTTTCTGGCAGGAGATACAGGGTTGCAGTTTTCTTGTCTGTGCCAGACTGCTTTGCACGGCAATTAGCTATGTCCTCATTTAGTCTCTGGTCCCAGGAGGTTGGGAAACTCATACATCATCTTGGAGAGCAGCTAATTATACAGCTGGATTACAGGTAGACTCTTGTAACTGGAAGACAGAGCTCCGCATACCCCTTGTCTGTCTTCCAATAAGCAGGCAGAAGGAGGAAAGGATTTCTTGAAAGGATGCCCACAGTCTATGGCCTGACGGCAATGAAGTCGAGGAGGGGAAATCTTTATTGAGCTCAGATCATTTCTCATTCTCCAACAAGGGGAAAGCTTGTATCCTTTTAGTTTAACAAATGAGCAAGCTCACTTATCTGTCAGCAGGGAATGCAATACTAGATGTTATAATGTGGATATTAGACGGCATCTGTCCAGGAATAAGACGGAACATTTTTTAACAAGTTCCCTGTGTTTGAGAAATTTGTGGCAACTTTGCAAAGGATGAGAGTGCTTTCACCTCTGCTGCTGACAGACAAAAATTTGTGTTTTATCCACATCTTATATTTACTAGACACTAATAATACACAAGTGAGTATTGGAGATAATCCAACAGACAGTCCGGTCCCGTGCTCACTTGGGAGTGAATGATGTTCAATGGATCGAAGTTTGATTTTGTTGATGAAACTTCGATCCATTGAACCTCATTGACTCCCGAGTGAGCGTGGGACTGGATTATGTGTTGGATTATCTCCAATACTCACCTGTGTATATTAAGTTGACCTTGTGTCTTATACCGGTAGATGCTGCCATTCCCACTGGGTCATCTAAACGCACATATGTATAGGTGCATATGTGACATACCACGCTTCTCCAACTCCTTGGTTATCTTATAGAAATAAGACAACCAAGGAGTTGGAGAAGCGCGGTCACTCTTGTCTATTTATTTGTATTGTGCTATACACTAATAACCAAAGACACTCCCTGATAACAAGGAACTTCTCAAGGCCTATGACATAATGTATCATCAACCCATGGCCGAGACCAAATATAGTGGCATAGAAAGAGTCAATGAGAGTAGGACTTTCTTCCCAATAAGGACCCTGCATGTGCGTATAAGGAGCCTATAATCCCCCTTAAAAAAATTAGTCCATTAGTGCCATCTTTTCCAAACTTCTTCTTGCCTTTGTTAACAGCACTTAGTGACATGCTTTACAACATATTATCAAAGCAACACTTATGCGATTTTTGTGTTGCTACACGTGTTTGGGTTCTCCAGCCCAGTATATACCCTCTGCACACTTTATATACCCTCTGCACACTTCTTGACTACAGAACTGGCTTGAGAACGGTCTTTTGGTGTTTTTACGTACATATACATACAGTATACATATAAGGGAAGGGACTTCATATCGTTTTTTTGACAATATATATCAATTTATGACTATAGTTAGATGTTATTCACATCATATGAATATGTCCATGATTTATAATGTGCCAATATATAACACATAAGCACAATCCTGAAGTTTCGAAGAATAAAAGATCTAAACGTAGTACCAACTGTGTAAACTATATTAACTACAGTCCTGCCTGATTTAATCGGAAGGCCTGCTGCTAATATTGACTGTGTTCAGATAACAAGTGTACCTCGATCAGGTAATAAGGATGATATTATTGGAGAATGCTCACATCTAAATTCAGAAGAAAGAACTATTGAAAAATGTAAGGTAATGCACTCTGGTCGCCGTAATAAAATGTATAACTATGTACTTAAGAGTAAATTACTGGGTAAGACTGCCAATGAAAAAGACTTAGGGATTTTGGTGGACAGCAAGCTTACCTTTAATGACCAGTGTCAGGCAGCTGCTTCCAATGCAAATAAAATTATGGGATGCATCAAAATAGGTCTAGATTCTCATGACAAGGACATAGTTATGCCTCTATACAAATCACTGGTACGGCCACGCTTAGAATATTGTGCGCAATTTTGGGTCCCGATATACAAGACAGACATAAGTGAACTTGAAAAAGTGCGAAGACGGGCAACCAAAATGATTAGGGGAATGGGTGGACTGGAGTACAATGATAGATTATTCACATGGGGACCCCCTGAACGGACTACCAAACTCAACTGCAAGCACTGTGCAATAAAGCACACGGATCCCCATAGACTATAATGGGGTCCGTGTGCTTGCCGCCAGATCTCCGCAGGGATCTAGTGGACAGGAGAGTAGTTCACAATCTACTTTCTTGTACGCATGATTCGTGTAGGCAGCACGTGGCAAGCGCATGGACCCCATTATAGTCTATGGGGTCCGTGTGCTTTTATTGCAAAGTGCTTGCCGTTGAGTTTGGTAGTCCGTTCAGGGGGTCCCCATGTGGACTCCCCGGACAGAATACCAACGCAGATGTAAACAAAGGGTTAGGACAAGCAATGTTAAGCATAGATTGGAGAGGTGTTGGTCCAACTGTGGGAAAGCCAAAAAGAGGGTGTTTCATCCATTTGCCTGGAAAAGTATAAGCAGCTATACTTCATTTAGATTCCTATGTGTGAAAGGGACAGATTTGGTAAATGCATTTGACTTGTAGAAAGCAGGAGGCAGTAACAGTGTGAATGTGAGATTTAAAGTTGAGGACTTAGATCCCTTAGTGACAAATGTTTGTGCGGAGAGATAACGGATTTCAGTTGCTGGTGCCAGTTGCTTACATTGTGACACCTATCTATCACTTTTTGGCATATCTCTACTTATCATTAGACAATATCTCATATAGTATATTTCTATTTCTTCACCTCAGAACTGCTATTCCCCACAGTTCAACATAGTGTATATATTTCTAATCAGAATAATAATAGTTTAGCAACTTTAATGCAGCACTGCTGGACTCCATTTTTCACTCGCCATGCCCATTCTCGGGCTGGGCTATATCTATGTCTGCACCCACTGATGAATCACCCAGTGTGCCAGTCTAATGCCACCATCAGAATAGAAAGATTATCATCTTTTTGCTTGGATTCAATAGTGCAGTCCACCAAATCCTGTTTTATTTCAGTACTAATGTCTAATTCAGTAAAATGTGACCTCTCCTGGATTTTGCATGATTTACATGTCATTGCGTCTGTGTGCGTTCTCCTCCCCTGCAATGTATGAGATAGATGTCAGCATTACCCAATCCATTGGAGGCAACTAGTAGTTGGAAGTAGTAGTTGTTGCCACTGGTAGCCAGTGAAGACTCAATTGGCTCTTCATCCCACCTCCTGAGTTGGTGCAGTGTTGAGGGGATCTGCAGGGTAGTATTTCCCCCAGGGCTCTTCTAGTTGGTGGTATTACGGTGTCTTACTAAGTCAGGTGATGGGGTTGGAAGGAGCCATGATACTAAATACAGAAATGACTCAGGAGACAGCAGTTCAAATTGACCAGGAAGAAACTCAACAGCTATAGATAAGTACAATGTGGAGTTCCTCTGTAGGATGTGATATGAGCCAGGTAATGGTTACCCAGCAAGAGATAACCAGTGTGAAGATGTCCAAGTCCAGTACTTTGATAATTTTGCATCTCTTACTGTATTGGGGACTGATTGAATAAATCCTTGTAGTACCCGGTCTACCTGAGGGATGCAGGGTCCAAACTGTGATGTTTCCTCCAACCTGGCACTTTTCTCACCCTCCTCTCTGTAAGCTGACTGCAGTATCATTTTTCTGCCCTGCATCAAAAATCATGGGCATCTCCACACATATCCACACTTTTTAGTGGCTGGTACAGACTGGTATGTGATGACCCAAGTCTCCTCCCCTGACCCCAGCCATTTGTGGGTTTGGATGGGCCATAGCTCTGCAAACAGGAGGGGTGTCCCTCCATCCTCAGTGGATCATCCCTAATAATGGATTTGCTACTGGACACTTGCAAATTTAAGCACAGGGTATACATAATGTCACATAACACGACGTAACAGGCAAAACAGTGCAATATAACCAGCATATGTTCAAGCAGTGTCCACTGGGGTGCTGCAATTTTTCAGACTGCCTAAGTGTGCAAAGTCTGATTATTAGTAAATCTGGAACAGTGTGTATCCTCTCTGCAACTATGTTACAAGGTGTAAGTGTAGGCTTGAGATCATAATTGGGTCCAAGAGAGGGAAGGCCATTTATGGATCTCGAGAACCAATGCAATTTTACATGAGATGGTGGTAATTTAAGAAGGTCTGGTCATCTCTTGGAGGTTCCGGCAGACACAATGTTGTTTCTCTTTGCTCTTCTCCGCTCTAGAGTATAAATGAACATATGCACAGCAGTTACCAGCTACAAAAAAAACAACAACAAAAAAATCAATTAGATTAAGCAGGTGACGAAAGATCCTGAGCAGTGTAAACTATTCATAAAATGTTAATGGAACGCTTTATACTGACAGATAGATGGATGTCTTCTTTCCTTCTTGTCAAATAAGTTGTGCCAAAATGTGATTTACACATGAGCATTATATATCTAATACGCTTTGTGTCAGTACCTTTTAACTCTCTTCTCTCTTCAAGCGCAAGTCGCATAATTTGCTAGCAACAATGTTATTTCTACAAGAGTGTCTCATGCAGATCGCTACTTTTATTAATAATATTTAAGTATGTAAAAGGGAAAAATGGCAGGTTTTTTAAAAAAACATTAAAGCTATTTCTTTATAATAAAAAAGTACAGTACTGTAGAATATATCTGCTTTATGGCAGCTGCAATGCATGGAGTATAACTGATGTAGAAGTGTCACAGATCACTACAACCTCTAAATTTGAGGGCAGGGAGTGATCAAGGAGGTGGATACAGAAACGTAGGCTCGGTTCATGTCTGCGCCCAGTCTTCATATGGAGATTCCGTTCCCATCTCAGCATGAGAAAGGCGTTGAAAGCAGTGCAAGCAGTTCAAGCAGTGCAAGCAGTACAAGCAGTACAAGCAGTGCAAGCAGTACAAGCTATGCAAGCAGTACAAGCAGTGCAAGCAGTACAAGCTGTGCAAGCAGTACAAGCAGTGCAAGCAGTACAAGCAGTACAAGCAGTGCAAGCAGTACAAGCAGTACAAGCAGTGCAAGTAGTACAAGCAGTGCAAGTAGTGTTGCGTTTTCAAAAACACCTGCATTTTCTCAAAATTTTAGCACGTGATACCAGTGCAAAAGCTGGAGTTTTCCCTATAGGTTCAATTAAGGAAGAAAATCCATTGAGAAAATGTGATGCATTTCCGCTATGTTTTTTTGCAGTGTTTTTTAGCTGTTTTGTCGCTAAGCGAGGCCTTAGCCTTAGATCGGATTACAATTGGCACAGCTAAGACTGCAATTTTCAATTTGGATGAACAGTAACATACAAATAGTGCATATCAAATCCTTCTGTCTATTCATATAATCGCACAGAATACATGAGGTGATGTTTAGGGCTCTATGGAGGCCATATCATCACTTCCAGGATTCTTCCTTCAGAGGGTGGTCACAACAAATATTGATTTAATTTCCATTTCTCTTTTGTTCATCCACCTAATCTTAATTGACAATAATAAAATATTAACACATCTATTTTTGAAAGCATTCTTACTTTGCAATATGTCTCCATGCTTGCCTAAAGGTTTTGCATAGTAATGTATGGCACCATACGCAGCACCTTGTTTTCATATTATGTGCTGTGCCTGCTCTCTTCTATTTCTTAATTATACCCAGATTTAAGTTACTATGCTATAGTAGCCCCTGCACACAGTATTATTCCCCATAGATGCTGCTGATCATTTTTGAAATCCCCCCCCCCCATTTTTCTGAATTACTTTTAAAACGTATATGCAAATCAGTTCTACTGTGCACGGTGGGCATTCTGTGCACCCCCCATATCATAGCTTGTTCACGCCCTCCTCTTTTCTTTGACACCCTCCTCCTTGCAAGTCACCGCCTCCAGCCCAGTGATTTTGATCGAAATCTCGCGCATGTGCAGTAGCACTCCCTCCGGAGCATTACTGCGCGCACTCCCGTGCCATTTTTGTGTAGAGAACTGCTCAGTTCCCTTGAGAACGTCAGGAGCATGCTGCGCATGCGCAGTACGGTTGCCAATATTCTCTACAGGAAAATGGCGCTGGAGCGTGCGCATACACGAGATTTCGATCAAAACAACCGGGCTGGAGGCGGTGAATCGCAAGGAGGAGGAAGTCAAAGAGGAGAGGAGGGTGTGAACAAGCAATGACGTGGGGGTGCACGAAACACCCACCATGCACGGTAGGGCTGATTTGCATATACATTTTGACAGTAATTCAGAAAAACTGGGGGGGGGGGGGGGGTCAAAAACGATTAGCAGCTATTCAGGCTTATGTGTATCTAAAGACCGTAAAATCTAATGATAGAGCCCCTTTAAGTGAAAGTGTGCATCAATATGTTAGTGATGGGTTATATACGCCTGTCTATCTATTATTATTGAATACTCCCTCCTGTACATGCCCTTTGCTACCCTGGCAGAGGAAGACTCCATATCAGGCTCCGAGATCCCATTATTACTCTTTATTACTATGCTACCTGGCAAATGATCTGTGTGAGAACCTTGAAAATGAAATGGTCTAAAGCTAAAGAAATGATGTGATCTAGGAAAGTGCTGAATACATAAGGCAGGAAAATGAAAAAAAAAATTATGGTTGACTAGAAAAAAACGGAGTGTGAGTAAGGAAAAGAGGAAAAGATGGGGCATGGCGGAGCTAATTGTGAAGGTTATATGTTGCAAGCTGATTGATGCAGGGTTGCTTCTCTCAGACTGCCTGTCATACTGCAGGAATGTTTAATGTTCTCATTATTGGATAGGCTGTTGTGTATATTTTTCTGTCAGCACCCTGGGCCCATCTCAACTGCCAGAGCACTTCAAAGGACTGCAGGCCATTTATCATGGCCATGTGCTGGCTGAGCAGAGTGCTGGTGATTTGTTATGACTTGAGAGAGACCTGACAGACAGGCTCCGCTGCAAAAAGGATCCCTTTCTACGTCAAACTGCGGGAACATAACTGTCCCTTACAATGACCTGCCACTGTCACAGGAAGGGACAGCAGCCACCTGACACTCTGCCCTCAGCTATGAGGCTGCAATTTGGGCTCGATGTCCTCTGCTAAGACAAATAAAACACATCATACTGGCTGGTGATAATGAACATCCTGCAATGTGCTGTGATATCAGGGCGCAGATGATATACCTGAGTTTTATCATGTGCTACTAACAGAGACGTTTTAATGCATTGGAGGGCCGTGTGTAAACTTTTTCAAACTGGGCGCCCCAATGTCCTCCTGCTCCTCTCAACCACCAATATTACATAAAAAAATATATAAAAAAATAGCGTGCTCACCTAACCGCGTTCCCTGGACGTGCAGGCTCCATTTGTAATGTCTGTGGATCAGCGCTCTTTGCATTTCCACACCGCAGACATTAGCAGCTAATAGCTGAATAATGGAGCACAGAGTTGTCAGCCCAGGGCTCCACTATTGTATTCAACCTCTATCTGTGTCGTAAGGACACTGCCTAACTTTATAACTTATCAAATCAAATGTATTCCACAAATCTTAATATTGATTGTTTCACAAGAAAAACATTTAATTTCTATAAAACCAAATTGGGCAAGGTTGCAGTATTCCGGGTGTTGCCCCCTTTTGTCCATTTCTGGTAGGTAGAATAATTTATATTGGTGGAATGATTGGCTCTTATTTTATCTATCATATAAGATCGATAGGTTTACAACGTTTATAGCTTATCAAGTCTACATGGCAGCCATGGAGATGAAAGTGATAACATAACAAACTATGTAATATGGCATATAAATGTGTTGTTAAATGGTACCTGAAAGTTGTGCAGAGATGCAGTCTGCTCTTTGATTGTACACGTCTTCAAACATAGTGTCCTATCAGTTTTTCTGCTGCTTATAATCAGTTTTTGGCTGCAACACACTTTGCATTTGTCTTTGAGGGGGTGGATGTGTACAATAAGAGCAGTCTGTCCCCCTCTGATATCAATTATAACTAATTTGGCTTGTTTACATGTAATTCTGCCAGGAGTAACTGTACAAGAGCAAATAAATAGCTGATGAAAACCCAAGTGTCTGTCAAATGGAAGAATCAGGGACCCTGAACTGAAAATATAGGGCATCTACATGCAGGTACCCACTCCATTCTATCACCTACCATTCAGGCATTACACAGGAAAAGAACAATCTATGAGTACAGTGTGAGAAGGTGACGGGCATAGTACTGGAATCACGCAATATTAGCCCCAGGTTACTGACATATGTGTGGTCCAGGGCGGATCTTGAATAGGCTGCAACCCAGGTGCGGGTCCTGAGGCTCATTACTGGGCTAGAAAAGGGGTGCAGTAGTCCAGGGCAGAACCTTTTGTATGTAGTACAGAACCCTTGGATATTAAATCAGTATAAGCTTAATGGTGATCATGTATGCTCTATTAACCGATTACCTTTTCTAAATTGTTTTTGTATCTGTTAGAGAGACATATGGATATGTTAGTGGATATCCTACTGAGCCTAGTAAAAGTCAGTAGTGGTGGCAGCATGTATCTGGGAGGCATGGACTGTGTTTGTATGCAATTATTCTCTATTAGAAGCCAGATTGTTGGGCGAGTGCAAGATTGAAAGATTGGAATGAATTAACCGCTGATAGTCATACCCAAGTCACATGCTAAAACGGTCCATATGTGTCAAAGTGCATAGAAAACATTTTGTACATTGTAAGATGTGCAGAATCTTCAGTCCTTTATACAGAAAATTTTGCAAATGTGTGTATGTGGAGTTGTGTGTGAGGAGAATCAGCTTCTCCCATTTGCACTCACTATGTGAAGAAATCAACCCCTCCCCCTTCAGCCTCTTCATAAACCAGTTGAGCCCTTTGGCTTTTCAGACCTTTATTAAGACTGGCATATGAAACACCAGTCTTAGATCTTTTATCACACTATACGAAGACCTCATTGTTGAACAGTAACATTGCATTTAATGATTGGCTATGGGGGTGCCTTGCAACACAAGACTCACATAAAATTCAGATCTTTTGGTTTCAGGTCACATACCACTTTACCATCATGTTTCCACATTGTGGCTCAGTGGTTAGCACCGCAGCCTTATAGCACTGGAGTCCTGGGTTCAAATCCCACCAGGAACAACACCTGCAAGGAGTTTGTATGTTCTCCCCATGTTTGCGTGGATTTCCTCCCATTCAACGAAGACACACTGATAGGAAAAAAATGTACATTGTGATCCCTATATGGCTTTAACAATCTACATAAAACAAGAAAACATTTTTAATTCAATGTGTGTGTCCTGAGCCTTATACTGTACAATGTATATATTTCCCATACATATTAGAGAGCTGGCCAAACTTTCTGATTTCAGTGGGAACATCCAAATTATTGAAGGTGTATTTGGACCTCCTGATAGATGTTGATACAGAGAAGGGTTGGTTATGTTGAATTTCGAAGCCCAATGTCCTTTGTTTTCCCAAGAGATAAGCCAGCACCAAACCTCTAATGAAACATATATATGCTTGATGAAACGGAGAGTGTATGTGTCTGGGGGAACCCACAGGAGAAGCTCTTCTGCTGACAGCTATTGAAGATGTATGGCCAGAGTAATACAAGCTATGCAGAGATAACCATCAGATGATCGTCATTATATTTACAACCTTGCTAAGCTTGAAAGGCTGAGATGAGATTAACCCTTCGATTTTAAAATTTGAAACCGATGAAGGACATTATATACCCTTCCCAGGTAACCCAGCGCACACCACTCTGTCAATTGTCTACGTTATATCGCTTTCTACTGTATGAAATCTGTTTATGATAATTCAGGCAGTAAAATGTCCCGCCATTCTGTGGTTAACCCTCTGTCTACTAGCAATAATGACGTGATAATATTATTTTGTAGACTGGAAAATAGGATTTATTAATTCTTTCATTTTTATTGCTATGTATATACTTTATATTGAAGTAGAATTTAGTCTCTTGCCTGATTTTCAAATGGTATGATTGGGTAAGACATGAATTGCTAAATCAGATTGTCCTGCAGTACCCGACTCAGCCTCAGAGACAAGAATGGCATAATATTGGATACTGTTTTGGATAATGTTCATTCCTGGAAATACCTTGTAGGAAAGGTGTATTATTATATTTGCATGGGCTCAATATTTCTCCTTCAGCCTATATTATTGATATGAAAAGACATGACATAAAAGAGAGAAACCCTTTAAGATGATTACAGGATGTTCAATATAAAAATGTTCATGCAAATAATGTGCAGTTAACAATATGCCTATTATTTTTCATTTTATTATATGCATTTCTACCAGTGCTGTAACCTTAACTTATTCCCTTACACCAAAACCTGAATTTCTAAAAAATAAAAAAAATAAAAAATAATAATAATAATAATAGAAGTTTAAATACTAGAATAGTAAATATACTGAATCACAAAGTGACTGACAAAAAGTCAAAAAGTCAGGAGGCTGCTCCAAAGAGTGAGGTTTAGTATGAGGGGGGTGAAGGAAAGGTCTGAGTCAAACACAACCCCGAGGCAGTGGGCCTGCTGCCTACGAGTTATAGTAAGGCCTGAGACTGCAATGGATATATCAGGGACAGATCTATTAGATGGTGGAAACAGTAGTAGTTCAGTCTCAGAGAGATTTAGTTTCAGTGATAAATATAACATATGTCATTTTTGTAGATCTGGAGAAAAACAACTTTCCAGTCTTATGCAAATAGGACAGTTGGTGTGATGGGAGAAGACCTTCACCCCCCGGAAACACAATTTTGCTGTTCAGATATGATAGATCCAATCCTACAACACAGGTGGCACAGGAATGTCAAGAGAGATATCTGTTGGTTGAACTAATGTATGGCTGAAATCAGCAAGTCCAACCAACTATCTAACTAACTGAGCTAATGTTTATGGATTTCAACTGCTTAACCCTTTTCTTCTTGGGGAAATAAGCCGCTGCCCCAAAAACCTGGCTTTCTCTCCTTACCCCATTTAGGAACTTGCATTGCTTGGCCAACATGTATATGCATGGGGGAATTTTCTGAAATAATTGTTAAACAGCTTACATTTTAAGTGTATAACCTGCTTTAGATTTCTCTAGTTGGAAAACCTCATAGCATTACTTTCTCTATCCAGTAGAAGTCATCACCCAAATCAATGGTTCCAACAAGATGCATTGTCTACGTTCCACAGCGGATCTCAATGCAATATTGCCCATGTCAGTTTTACTAAACTAATGCTTTATCTTACCAATTTAGTAAATCATTTGTACAATTATTCTTTCTATAGTCCTTGTCTGAAAGTCACTGTGCAATACAGCCTAAGTTGTAGTGTATAGTTGTTAAATGATTATTAATGGAATATATCCATCTACATGGCACATTCAATGCTCTGAATCCCTCTGCCATCCTATCCTAAGCCTAATGGCAGAATTAACAATCCAAAATTACCGCTGACGTCAAAAAGAAGCAATATAGAATTTAGCACAAATTTCACTGGAATTCCATACTTGTATCATTTTATGTAAGCTGCATCCTCCTATGTAGGAGACAAGGAGTTAAAACCAAGGGTCCACCCTATGTCCATTCCAGGTCCAGCATGTTGGCACCATGCTTTCTAGCCCGAGAGAGAATGGCACTTTCCTTTCTCCTTAGGAGAGAGCAGTATCTGCTGGCTTTGTTTCCTCTCCCAGGGCACTGACATGATTAATCGTCAGCTTGTGATCTAATTTTGGAACATGAAAACCAGCACATTTGTCTTGAAGATGAACGATGTGTCTTATTCTGCAGATGGAAATTTCGAGCAATGAAAAAGATTAAAGTGAAATTCCACTCCTTAGACCTAATCATGAGTTGTAGATTATTCTGTCGTTCTAACCAGATGGCAACCCCGATCCTACATCCCCATTCTTATATTAATGAATACTAGACTGTTATATTTGACTTAGGTAAGTGAAATGTCTATCAGCTGTTAATGGACTGCCAGACACTATAACACATGTTGTGCTTCTATGAGGTCTTGCTGCATTTTTCATGTTTTAGACTAATGGGGAGCATTGTAATGCCCCTCCGCTCTCTATCATTGTCACTGTTTGATAAATATTTTCGTGTGTAAAAGGGAAAAAAGCGAAAGTTAAAAAATATATATAAAACTTGTGTGTCCAGAGTTAATTTCCTCACGTTGATCGCAACCATAAGTCTCAGAGTGAATGGGTCCCCCTGAAGCTATCTGTACTAGGACTCAAGAGCAGGGTGATTAACTTGCCAGTCAAAGTGGTCTGCACATGGCTATCCCTGCAAAAAACCTAATTATGGGCCAGGAGGTGATGTATGGACAAGGTTATTTAAGGCTCATCTCCTCGTAGAAGACTTTGGGGTATATGAAGTGTAGTAATAGCACTTAATAAAGTGCTCTCTTTCTCTTGCTATACATATATATCTTGGGACTGAGACAAAACTATAGGGGGTGCAGAAGTAGCAGCACCAACCCAGACCCTGGTGCCTGAGGGATCCCGCAGCCATACAAGAAGAAACCAGTATGGCACATACGTAGGATGTCTTGCAACAAATATCACACCGGGACTCATCAGTGCCAAGTCACTCCTGTGACCGTACATAAATATAGTAGCAAAATTTTAAAATTGCAATTATTATTATTAATTTAATAATTTATTTAGCTTACTTGTATAGCGCCATCATATTCTGCAGCGCTTTATAGACATTGTCAGTCACTGTTCCTTTCCCTATCAGTATGTGGGTGGCAGCCACTATTGCTGTGCATTGTAATAAAATGGTCATATGCACATTTTGAAACTTTGTCAAGTTTGCATTAAACCTTAAAGGGGCTCTATCACTGGATTTTTGCTATTTTAGATAAACATATGCCTGAATAGCTTTTAAAAAGTCTATTCAAGTCCTGCTAATCATTTGTTAAAAGACCCCCCCCCCCCATTTTAATGAATTACCTTTTAAACGTATATGTAAATGAGCCCTTCCGTGCACCGTGGGCATTCCCGTGCACCGCTCTGCGTCATACTCTGTTCCCGCCCTCCTCTGTGGTTCTTCTATGTAAGTCCCTCCTCCTGCTTTCGATTCACTGCCTCCAACTGTCTCTTTCCTGCTTCTGGAAAAGGACCTGTGATGTCACTACTGCTCTGTGGTTGGCTTGTCCCAGTGATGACGTCACTAAAAGGTCCTTCTAAGTAGTGATTATGCAGAGCAGGGGCTGCAGCTCCCTGTGTCTATCATAGATCTCCATGTGCACAGTAGATCTATGCTATGATAGACACAGGAAGCTGCAGCCCCTGCTCTGCATAATCACTACTTAGAAGATGACGAAGAACCTTGTAGGAGGAAGATTCCATCCATCTATCCTCCTATCTATCTATCTCCTATCTATCTATCTATCTATCTATCTATCTATCTATCTATCTATCTATCTCCTATCTATCTATCTCCCTCCTATCTATCTCCTATCTATCTATCTATCTATCTATCTATCTATCTCCCTTCTATCTATCTATCTATCTATCTATCTATCTATCTCCTATCTATCTATCTATCTATCTATCTATCTATCTCCTATCTATCTATCTATCTATCTATCTCCCTCCCTCTTATCTATCTATCTATCTATCTATCTATCTATCTCCCTCCTATCTATCTCCTATCTATCTATCTATCTATCTATCTATCTATCTATCTATCTATCTCCTATCTATCTATCTATCTATCTATCTATCTCCCATCTATCTATCTATCTATCTCCCTTCTATCTATCTATCTATCTATCTATCTATCTATCTATCTATCTCCCTTCTATCTATCTATCTATCTATCTCCTATCTATCTATCTATCTATCTATCTATCTATCTATCTCCTATCTATCTATCTATCTATCTATCTATCTATCTAACTATCTATCTATCTCCTATCTATCTATCTATCTATCTATCTATCTATCTCCTATCTATCTATCTATCTATCTATCTATCTATCTCCCTCCTATCTATCTATCTATCTATCTATCTATCTATCTATCTATCTGTGTTATGCCGTTGAATCACACCTATTGTTGCATGTACGTTTCCATTTCATGCCGGGAAGAGACTAACTCCAGGGTTTATTATTAAATAAGGACAATAACAAAATTTGTTACAAAAAATGTTTCAAATTCACCCTTGTGGTAAGAAATTCAGAAAAGTATCTGCTTCCATAATCTCTGTCTCCAAGTCTTCTAACCTTTAGTAACATTTCTATATTAGATAGAATATTATTAGCATCTCACTTGTATTAGTTTATTATTATACATTTGTTGTACTTTTTACTTGCTATAGCTCAGGGGTTAGAGGACACATAACCGGCACAATAGAATAAGCGGATTTCTGCTGTGCAACCCGTCATGACAAAATGGGCCATTACCCGTGATTTCTATTAGCAGGCCCACATGGACTGTCTTAGGAAATGAAGGGTCAGTAAGCAGATCCATTCTCAGTGTACATGCAGATCACCGCTGTAGTCAGACCCATATACTCTTAATCAATCCTGACATACTGACATTTTTCTTTCTCTTTTTTTCCTTTTTGCTTTCACTCTGTAATTCTGACTCAGGCAATGAATGTCTATTCATAAGGATTGTGTGACTAATCAAATTATCACCATTCACGGGAGATTGGAAAGAGATGCCCATCTCAACTGGTTTATTGCATGGAGAAAAACACTTCATTAATCTGCTGTCTATCGACTCTGAGCGAGGCGTGAATGAGGAGTGTTTGTACATTGGGCCAGTTCACAGGCCTAGTAAACTCCCACACCCACGCCGAAAAATTCCTTTACCGCATTGAGTGGGTCCAGCTTGTAAATTAACTCTTTATCTCCGTTACCGAGAAAGAAATTTGGCTTCAGCCGGCTCAGTAATGGCAAAGAAAATGCCCAGCAAGTGAAGGAACTTGGTTAAATTTTTCTTAAAATAGCCCATTAACTGCTAGAGCAGATATGGCCCTATTTACTTACCTATCTCCATTCCCACTCATGGCTACCTCCGCTTTCCCTTCTGCCCTGCAGTGGTCCCGGGGTGTCTCTTATCATTTTGCTGACGCTGAACAGCACCAGGGCCTTGCAGACAGCAATATGGTATGATATAGGGCATAGGGCCCCCTTGGGGGCAAGAGTGGAAGTGGAGGCGGCCGTGAACAGCATTGGGAGTTGCTAAGTAAGGCTGCGGGCCCACAGCAAGAATATTTGTCAGGCAAACCCTGCGAGATTCATTGCACGAAGTTCACCTGATGGTTCTGTTTAGACCAAATACGTACGAACTGCAACTGCTCAGGGTATGCCCAGCGGAGGTGATCAAACATAAAAACCAGTAGGGGCCAATATGGGACATTATACTGTGTCAAGGGGCTGCCATGGGACTTTATACTGTGTGGAGGGACCAATATGGGACATTATACTGTGTCAAGGGGCTGCCATGGGACTTTATACTGTGTGGAGGGACCAATATGGGACATTATACTGTGTTGAGGCTCCGCTTTCTGACATTAAATTTTTTGCAATATTTGCAACGAACAATGTAGGGCCTCCATGGGATATCATACTGTCTCAAGGAGCTGCCATGGAACATTATACTGTGCGGAGGAGCCATTATAGAATATTATACTGTGTGAAGGGGATACTCTGAGACATTATACTGTGTGGGGGCTGCTATGGGACCGTATACTGTGTGGAGGGGCCGCTATGGGTCATTATACTGTGCTGAGGGGCTGCTATGGGTCATTGTACTGTGTGGAGGGGGTGCTATGGGTCATTATACTGTGCTGAGGGGCTGCTATGGGAGCCTATACTGTGTGGAGGGGCCGCTATGGGTCATTATACTGTGCGGGGGCTGCTATGGGTCATTATACTGTGTGGAGGGGCCGCTATGGGTCATTATACTGTGTGGAGGGACCACTATGAGATAATATACTTTCTCTACTTTGGGACATTATAGTGTGTGCAAAAGGGGTTTTATTCCAAGTGGGGGCCAGGAAAGGGAGCGCTATGCCGTGAGGGGAGGGGGGGGGGGGAGCATGTCAAAAGTTTGCTATGGGGCCCAGTGTTTGCCACTTACACACCTATTAAGGTCCATTCACATCAGTGTTTTTAACAAAATGTACCCCACAATGCGATGTGACGTCACAGGCTTTTTATGCTATCCATGCACTGTAGTTTTTTTTTGTGAACAATCGCAATATATAAATCCAGCAAAAAAAGAAACTCCACATTGACCACGCTCCCTTTCCCCACCAAAAAAGCAAAAGTGGTGAAGAAAAGTGACCATCCTCAATAACTATGTAGGGAAAGTCACATAGACGACAATACAGTTCTATTGCAGTCTATGGGACAAGCAATCAAAAAATTAAAATTAACAGGGTTTAGAAAAAATATTACAAAGAAACCCTACAATTGCAAATCGCCCCATTTCTCTGGATCAGGTAAATAAATACTAGACTACTAGATAAATAGAAATACATACTTACTGCCAGAAGGCTATTTTAAATGGAGTTTGCTCTGGGTCCTACTTGCTCTGAAATTTGTAGGACTGGTTTGGGTCAAAGAGAGGCATTTTATTTAGTGTAGTGTATTGTGTAAATTGTGTATGTAGTGTAGTGTATTAGTTTACAGTAACAATAGTAGGAATGTTTTTCTAGTTTACCATTCTGCTGTGCAGTATTTTTTTACTTGATGACAGATCCTCTTTCTGGTAGGGGAGGGCACAGTACCAGTCTCAGAAAACTGTCTCTCTTCTGTTCTGAAGCAGAGATAATGATTGTCACCAGTAGGTGGCAGCATCAGTCTTCATAGCACAATGTGCAGGCTCATGCTCAGAAAGTAGGTATGTCAAGGCAGGATGACTGGTCCTTCTTGCTATGAGGAGGAGGAGGGAAGAGGAGGCGAAGACTTTTGCTGTATTCTGTCCCTCCTCTCTTCTACCAAGAGAAGCCGTTTTTGAAATTGCAGCATTTCCACTGTGGATATTTTTCTGCAATGTGTGGATGGGTATAGCCAGGTAGTGTAAAATGCAGCATTTTTTTCCTGTGACGTTTAGGCTGTGGCCAAATTACTGCATTTTTGCAACAAGGGGTTCTGGCCTTAAAAAGTTATTTTAACTAGTAAAGCAAAAAAAAAATATATATATAAAAAATCTATAAAATTGTTACTGCTGGACTCATCCCAGCCCACAGAATAGAAATTTTCTGGTAATTTTTACATAATATACGTTAGAAAATTGAAACCCAAAAAGCAAAGGGAGAATTGCATTTTGTTTCACATTACACCCCATCTTGGGAATGGGGGGAGCTATTTCAATTTTCCGCTATAATCTGCCCCATCAGGAACATTGGGAGTGAGTTTTAAATTTACCTGTAGTCCCACCATAGGAGAGATGAAGTATTACACCGCGACCGTTCAAATCAGTTGGTATTGTGCATAATCCAGGACATGACGGGCCCTCCAGAATAGGAGAGGCTCTTTACAACTGTATCACCTTCTGGCCAACTGATGAGGATCTGAGGAATTCTGCTTACAATTAGGGTTAAGCCGATCTTGAGATTTCAGGATCGTTTTTAAAATCCAATTTCCAATCATTTTCCATTCGAACCCAATCCCGATCCCAATTCCAATCCTAATGTAAGTCAATGGGATTTTTTAATGAACGAAAATTGGATTTTAAAAATGATCCTAGTCACTACACAGCATGGAGTCCAAAAATTGAAGGCTTCAATTTTTGGACTCCAAGGTGTGTAATGATTAAAAAAATCCGCCGGCTACTTAGACCTCCCTGTTGTCCACTTACCTGCACAGAACCACTGCCGCCTCTCCTCCCGATGTGTACGCTGCTCCCCGGAGCTCCCAGCCGTTGTTCTCTGTCCATTTCTCTCCTCTCTCATTTAGATGCCGGAAGAGCGCCGTACGCGCCCCCACCTCCCTAGTGAATCACTCATGTCTCCCTGCCCTGTACCCGCCCACACTCTCCTAAGCCACTGGGCACTCTGCCGGCGTGTGAATGAGAAAGGTGAGGACAGAGAACAATGGCCGGAGCTCCGGGGAGTGGCAGTGGTTCTGTGCAGGTAAGTTACAGTAAAGTTAAGTTAAGATGCAGGTAAGGGTTGAGCGAGCGGGAACGGAACTCCGTTCTAAATCTTTTTTAGGCGGGATCGGAACCCGATCGCGATCGTGAAATTTACTCGATCGCCAATCGGGATCCAATCTTTTCCGATTCCGATCGCTCAACCCTACTTACAATCTCAGAATTCAGTGGTAGGGCATATGAAAGTGGGAATTTTGCAATGGACAAACCGATACATAGTTCCTTAGGCCTGTGCCCTATTTTTTTTCTTTTTAATAAATGTTGCTGCCTTTAGCATAGTGTATTAATCCAAGTGGTTTTATTGAGTACATAGAATGCAATCCCTTGAATGTATGTCTCACATATCAGGCTATGTACATTCTATGAAATGTTTCATACCAAGGCAGCACAGCTGACAAATATGTGGTGACAGCACTTAAAGTATTGCTTACAAACACAGAACACTTGTTTAGCTTTGCGAGGCAGCGGTCTGAATCTGCCTGATACATCAGAGCTTGTCATAAAAATACATGAGGATGTAAATGCCTTGATGTGCTATTCAATCTCTGGCGCGGTAAATACAAAATCCCTCCCTGATGATGTTTAGCAAAGGCGATATATTATGTCATGTGCTGTTTCTGCAGTAATACTAAGACTTCAGGTGCTGAGAATGTCTTAATCTCCTGCAGCACAGTCAATAATGGAATTTTCTTTCTATGGGTGTGACTGTAGTTTTTAATTAAAATACTAAATAATGGTCGAATCCGTTGGAATGATGAGACAATAGTCTGTAGTTATATAATGCCAAACATCTCCTTTATCTTATTTTCCACTGAAACTATTCCATGGAGACACTTCCCATTACTAAAATATTGGCCAAGATTTACTGACCGAGCTGCACCTAGAAAGTGGCCAAAAATACACCTCAACTTGGCACTAATGGTGAGACATCCCTGCAGCAATTCACTATAATACTACTAGGGTTGTGCATTCGGGATCGGGAAAGATCGGATCCCAATCGGGGATCGAGCAAATTTCACGATCGGGATTGGCTGGAAAATGATCGAAAGTCGGATTTTAAAAATGATCCTGAAATCTCAAGATCGGCCCAACCCTAAATACTACAGTGAACCAATAGTATTAATAATTAAAAACACTTCCCTTTATCCATGTAACAATTTAATCCATTCGCAACATCCACTGTAATAGTACGGTGGGTGTGAGGAACTGAGCAGCCATTATGGCCACCGGGTCTATGCTACATTATGGCCACCACTGTATGCTAATGGAAGGGGAACATGGCACTGGAGGGGCTGAGAGGAGGGGGACATGAAACTGTAAGGGCCAACAGGAGGGGAATATGAAACTGGAGGGGCCAACGGGAGAGGAACATGAAAACTGGAAGGGCCAACTGGAGGGGAACATGAAACTTGAGGGGCCAACGGGAGGGGAACATGAAACTGTAGGGGCCAACAGAAGGGGAACATGAATCTGTAGGGGCCACCAGGAGGGGAACATGAAACTGTAGGGGCCAACAGAAGGGGAACATGAAACTGTAGGGGCCACCAGGAGGGGAACATGAAACTGTAGGGGCCGACAGAAGGGGAACATGAAACTGGAGATGCCACCAGGAGGGGAACATGAAACTGTAGGGGCCACCAGGAGGTGAACATGAAACTATGGAGTCAAAAAGGAAGAGGATATGAAACTATGGGGACAACCAAGAGGGGGATATTATACTGTGGGGGCAACTAGAGGGGGACATAATAATTTAATGTCTGAGGGGCCACTGGGGGAACAGGTGTGATGGGCAACTATATTACATGGGGTCACTGCTGGGGAATTATACTATGTTGGTGCCGCTGAGGAGGCATTATAATTTGTGTAGGTCAGATATATGTAAGTGGTGATGATGATGGAGCTCACTTATGGAACCTTTGCATTGGGCCTATTGGTGTCACCAATAGGTGTCACTAGAACTCTATCGGGAGGCTGATTTTGAGGCACATTCAGCACCAAAAACTCTGTGTGAACTGACCCTTAGCTTCCAGTGAGCACAGGAAGTTCTCAGCGAGCACTCCCCTCTCTCTCTCTGCTGTGTGTGAGAGCAGGGAGATCAGTCAGCAGCAGCCTGTGCTGTACACACAGGAGAGATAGTGCTTGCTGAGACTTCCGGGTGCACAGAGAAGGCTAATTAGCATATGAATAAAAGGGGCTCATTGAAAAACTACTGAGGCGATTTACATACAAAAGGTATGTGTGGAATAGTCTTTCTAAAGGCTTTGCAAGGATGTGCTTAGTTAAAAATGACTTTTCCCAAGAATTTGTCTTGACCACCATTCAAGGTAATGATACTGTGTCAGCTGCAATGGCTGATATGTGTATGGTATAAGTATAGGTTTTGGTAGTGTGAGTCATGTTAAATAAAAATGTTAAAAAAAACGTTACGTTCCATTACTTAATAGGGAATGACAGCAAACGGAGTTAAACTTCCGATGAGAGTGGTTTCCAGGGAGAAGGAAACCCTAGCTATACCTAGGAGTATAGAAGACGTAAATGTGGGTCGGGTTCATTAGGAACACTCTCAGGATGATGTTTATACGGTTTACATAATGTCTTTTCTGCACTTCGAAACTTGTTGACTTCTTTGTATAGTTTTACGCTAGCGTGCTACAGATTTCCCTGGGTAAAATCCATCCCCATTTTCTGTGTGGGAAAATAAATGTATGGTTATATATTGTGGAATTTGCATTCCATTACCTTGGTTTGCATGTCATAAAACATTTATTACACCCCTGGGCTAGAGCCTTAATAATGACTGGGTGAAAGCACTAATGTGGACTTGGACTTGCAATGGAACAAAAGATTAATGTGCTTTGATGTAACCCAGCTAATAATGCGGCTTGCCAATTTGTCCCATCAAAAGACATTATAGCCACACACACACACACAGTCCTCTGTGATGTCTGAATGCTGCAAAATGCAGCCCACAGCTTGTGGAAATAAGACTTTCAGGGCTAGCCTTCAAGTAGAGTCTTAAGTCATCACGTATTTTTGTGCATTGCAGCAATACGTTGGATGTCTGCGAATTAAATATGTGTGCTTATGCGACGCTCTTGTTAGATGATGAAATATTATATATACAATACGTGCTAATTCATCAATATGACCTTGATTGTTCATACTTATAAAATATAGGCAATGCATCACTTATACTGGTTTGCTTAAACTGAATGGAGCCAGTTTGCAACATCTGTGATCAGAGCCCGACCATAACTCGCCAGGGGAAAATCCAGTTATAACTGTATAGCATGCAATGAAAGAAGACCTAGACTTGTTCTGTATCACTAGCATATCAGCCATAAACATTGATAGGTTATTGGTGCGTTGTCCCCCAAATGGATCATATAGGTGATTGGACCAAAATTCGGGTACCTGCAACTGGCTGCCAGTGCAGTGCCCTGGCGTCCAGTCGCGTACTCCGCTCCGGATTAGGCTCAATTGAATGGGCCTAGTCGGGAGGAGGGAGTGTCTTCAAGCGGATGTAGCGATGCGAATCCACCTGAAAGAATGAGCATGTCACTTCTTTTCCGGGAGCCATTTGTTCTGAACTGACTGGCTCCCATTGAAATCAATGGGAGAAATCTTTTTGGTCAGGATTTTAAGGCAGATACAACCTCAAAATCCTGACCAAAAACCCTGTGTGAACTTACCCTTACCGTTGTGATGTCATATATACTATATAAGGTTGGGTGGGCTAAAAAACAAAGCATATTACTGTTGGTGGATGTAGGGGATGGATGTGTTGGTCATAAATTTAGGATACAGAGCACTGACTGCAGCAGAGCTTGCAATATGGATATGAGTATGAGATTTAGAACAGAATTGTTTAACATAGTTCTTACTGACAAAGTGAAGAATGTAAGAATGTGATCCTTGGACCTGAAATTGTTTTGCATCTTTACCAAAAAATGGCGGCCTTTATGGCCCCACGTAGTGGGCCACAGCCTAAAAGCGCTGCAGGAAAAACCATGTTGGAAACGCTTTCTGCTGCAATTGTACCTATATGGAAAATGCCAGAATTTCCGGAGATATAATGGGCAGCATGTCTACTGCGGATATTTTTCTGCAATGTGTATTGAGTCTTTTGAGGGATTTGAGAAATTAGGCAAAAATAGGACATGTTCTATTTTTAAGAGTCCGTTAATATAGCCCTATTCACATTAATTGCTATTAATGCAGTCATGTGATGGCAGTTTTAAAAAAAATTCCTCAGTATCAGTAAGAGCTGGAGAAAAACATTCCACAGTCAATGGAGTTACACCAATTGATGGAAAGCTTATTATACTTCTCCCTTCTGCAACAAAAAAAAAACTGCATTTCCGCAAAGTGGAGCCTCAGCCTAATGGAGTTGGGCTTAAACAATCTTTTTTGCCCTGCCATAGACAGTGTAGGAAGCGTGATGTTCCAGCCAGTTATCTTACAGCCTGTCACAGGATAGTCAGGAAGATAGCAGACACAGCTGAGACAAACAGAGATTTTTTTTATGTATTTCCAAATTTTTATTCTTACATGAGATAAAAAATAGAAATGAGCGAACAGTGAAATATTTGATATTCGTTTGAATAGCCCTTCAATATTCGACTATTCGAACGAATATCGAACCCCATTATAGTCTATGGGGAAAAAAGCTTAGTTTCAGGGGAAACCACTATTCGACTCAGGAGAGTCACCAAGTCCACTATGACACCCCAGGAAATGAGGACAACACCTCTGGAATACAACTGGGACAGCAGAGGCAGCATGCCTGGGGACATCTAACATGCCCAAGTCCCTGTATTACGCCACTAACAATGCAGGAGCTGACTTTTTCCCATAGGAATGCATTGACCAGCGTTGATTGGCTGAATGCCATACAGTGTACAGCATTCGGCCAATCAACGCGGGTTCTGCCTGAGGCTCGTCTGTGTGGAGGTGGAGTCTAAGATCGGTCCACAGCAGTCTCCATTGTGGTCCGATCTCAGATGTAGCAGTGTTGAGCGCACAGCTCTGCTACACCTGAGATGTAGCAGCGTTGAGCGCACAGCACTGCTACATCTCAGGTATAGCAGAGTTGAGCAGGAGCTGACTTTTTCCCATAGGAATGCATTGACTAGTGTTGATTGGCCAAATGCCATAAAGTGTACAGCATTCGGCCAATCAACACTGGTTCTGCCGGAGGCTTGTCTGTGAGGAGGCAGAGTCTAAAATCAGTCCATAGCAGTCTCCATTGTGGTCCGATCTCAGGTATAGCAGAGTTGACATAGCTCTGCTACATCTCAGGTGTAGCAGAGCTGTGCACTCAACACTGCTACATACCTGAGATGTAGCAGTGCTGTGCGCTCAACGCTGCTACATCTGAGATCGGACCACAATGGAGACTGCTGTGGACCGATCTTAGACTACGCCTCCTCCGGCAGAACCAGCGTTGATTGGCCGAATGCTGTACACTGTATGGCATTCGGCCAATCAACGCTGGTCAATACATTCCTATGAGAAAAAGTCAGCTCCCGCATAATGCAAGCTGACAGGGCTGACAGGGCTGAGTAACATTCCTACCTAAATAAAGCAAATTCCTAGCTAACCCTGCCAGTACATCTATCCCTCTCTCACAGTCACATAGTTCACAGTCTCATATGACCTGGATATTAAATCCACCATTTGTATAAAGTGGAGGTCACCTGATTTAGCCAGCCAATTACTTTTTCCGATTTTTTTTCGATGCCTACATTTTCCTACTTCCTATCCCACCTCCCGTGCACAGTTATTGGTACAAAAAAAGCGCCAGGGAGATTGGAAGGGGATACGAATTTTTTGTGAGTTTGCCGCGTGGTATTCGATTGGAATCGAATATCTCGAACAGCCTGATATTCGATCGAATTCCAATTCGATCGAACGCCGTTTGCTCATCTCTAATAAAAAAGGATCAAAAGAAAAGACAAAGAGGAATTGTTTTGTTTGCATTTTTTATGTTTTAGTGACCTTAAACAAATAAAACGTGTTACATCGCCCTTTTGCCTTCAGTTTTTGTGGCAATGTTTGTGCTTTATATAAAATTGTTGCCATCTTGGATTTAGGATACCGTCCTAAGATTCCACGTCTTCATCTTCACCTTTTAAGATGTATTTTTTGCAAAGCAGCTGGGAGTGGAAGGGGTGCCATGATTACGGAGAGTATGAAATGCTTCATGCAAGATGAAATCATTAATTAATTGCATCTCTTAACGAGTTTGAAGCATACAGCCCAAGTTTATCTGTGCCTATTAATTTGATATTTCAGGACGCTGTCACTTGAAATTAATTGCAGCTAATTAAAAATGTTAAGACAATAGTACAAAAGTGCCTGGGAGACATTGAGCCTCTGAAGCCCTAGAACACTGCTGGATTCCTATATTCAGGCAGAGGGTAGCACAGAGCCAGTCTTAAAGAAAGCTATATTGTAATATTAAAAAGAAAGATACAGACGAGGGGGCGAGGTTCCTTTCGCATGATTCTACTACATTTTTGTAAATCGCTAAGAATTTGTCTCCAGTTTTTGTTACATTTGTATACATTTTCCTGTATTCTGCATCTGTATATTATGGGCAGGCAAAAATGACTGCAACTTGCAATATAAATTCTGAACGGATTATCCCTATGATGTAATTTAGATAGAATAGATTTTTATGGATTTTTTTTCATGTAAAAGCATATACACATAGATGGACTAGCAATAAAGATTTAGCAACACAATTCAACTGTATTTTTGTGGGCAATCGGGTTGAGCGATCAGGATCGGAAATGATCGGATCCCGATCGGCGATCAAGTAAATTTCACGATCGCGATCGGGTTCCAATCCTGCCTAAAATAGAACAGAATTCCGATCCTGATCGATCAACTTACCTGCACAGAACTTTTTGTATCCTTCCCCTGAACAACTATGTTGAACAATCTTTGTTTTCAGATCATTTGAGAGCGGGCTGTCCATGCTCAGCGACCATCAAACTTAACTGAACTTGAATTGTTTTGTAAAGAGGAATGGTCCAAAATACCTTCATCCAGGATCCAGGAACTGATTAAAAGCTACAGGAAGCGACTAGAGGCTGTAATCTTTGCAAAAGGAGGGTCTACTAAATATTAATGTCACTTTTCTGTTGAGGTGCCCATACTTTTGCACCAGTCAAATTTTGGTTTAATGCATATTGCACATTTTCTGTTAGTACAATAAACCTCATTTCAATCCTGAAATATTACGGAGTCCATCAGTTATTAGATATATCAAACTGAAATGGCTGTTGCAAACACCAAAATATTTAGAACTAAAAATGACTACGATTAATAGGGGTGCCCAAACTTTTTCATAGGACTGTATGTTAGCATTTTACTCATAAGGCAAATGCGGGGGAAACTATTGTTTTCAGTGGAAATCTGTGGTGTCATATGGCCACGGATAGGGTTGAGCGATCGGAATCGGGAAAGATCGGATCCCTATTGGCGATTGAGCAAATTTCACGATCGGGATCGGCTGGAGAATGATTGAAAATCAGATTTTAAAAACGATCCTGAAATCTCAAGATTGTCTCAACCCTACTCCATAAACATAAAGTAACTAGGGTTGAGTGATCAGGAAAGATTGGATCTCGATTGGCGATTGAGCAAATTTCACAATCAGGATCGGCTGGAAAATGATCGAAAAATGGATTTTTAATGATCCTGAAATCTCAAGATTGGCTCAACCCTAACGACGGATCATAGCAATTCTTTTTGCGGAAATGGCAATGATAGTCCACATGTGCAGTTCCCAAACATATATACTTTATCTACTATATAAACTATACCCATAGAGTAAAATACATAAAATACATTAAATATTTTACTGGCTAAGCACTAGGTTACCCACTAGGGTTGAGCCAGTCTTGAGATTTCAGGATCGTTTTTAAAATCCGATTTACGATCATTTTCCATCTGAACCCGATCCCAATTCCGATCCTAATGCAAGTCAATGGGATTTTTTAATGATCGAAGATCGGATTTTAAAAATGATCCTATTCACTACACAGCGTGGAGTCCAAAAATTGAACTCTTCAATTTTTGGAGTCCATGCTGTGTAGTGATTAAAAAATTCCCCGGCTACTTAGTCCTACCTGGTGTCCGCTTACCTGCACAGATCTGCTGCCACTGTCGCTCCCCGTTCTTCTCTGTCCGGTTCTCACTCATTTACAGGCCTGCAGAGCTCCGTGCGCGCCCCCGCCTTCCAGGCTAGTGTTACAGACCTAGGAAGAAGGCGGGGCTTGTGGCTTAGGAGAGTGTGAGCGGGTACTGGGAGAGGAGACATGAGTGATGCACTCACGTCTCTCCGCCCTGTACCCGCCCACACTCTCCCAAGCCACAACAAGCCCCCGGGATGCGCATGGCGCTCTGAAGGCCTGTAAATGAGTGAGAACCGGACAGAGAAGAACGGGGAGCGACAGTGGCAGCAGATCTGTGCAGGTAAGCGGACACCAGGTAGGACTAAGTAGCCGGGGGATTTTTTAATCACTACACAGCATGGACTCCAAAAATTGAAGAGTTCAATTTTTGGACTCCACGCTGTGTCGTGAATAGGATCATTTTTAAAATCCGATCTTCGATCATTAAAAAATCCCATTGACTTGCATTAGGATCGGAATTGGGATCGGGTTCAGATGGAAAATGATCGTAAATCGGATTTTAAAAACGATCCTGAAATCTCAAGACTGGCTCAACCCTAGTGGGTAACCTAGTGCTTAGCCAGTAAAATATTTAATGTATTTTATGTATTTTACTCTATGGGTATAGTTTATATAGTAGATACAGTATATATGTTTGGGAACTGCACATGTGGACTATCATTGCCATTTCCGCAAAAAGAATTGCTATGATCTGTCGCTAGGGTTGAGCCAATCTTGAGATTTCAGGATCATTAAAAATCCATTTTTCGATCATTTTCCAGCTGATCCTGATTGTGAAATTTGCTCAATCGCCAATCGAGATCCAATCTTTCCTGATCACTCAACCCTAGTTACTTTATGTTTATGGAGTAGGGTTGAGACAATCTTGAGATTTCAGGATCGTTTTTAAAATCTGATTTTCGATCATTCTCCAGCCGATCCCGATCGTGAAATTTGCTCAATCGCCAATAGGTATCCGATCTTTCCCGATCCCGATCGCTCAACCCTATCCGTGGCCATATGACACCACAGATTTCCACTGAAAACAATAGTTTCCCCCGCATTTGCCTTATGGGTAAAATGCTAACATACAGTCCTATGAAAAAGTTTGGGCACCCCTATTAATCGTAGTCATTTTTAGTTCTAAATATTTTGGTATTTGTAACAGCCATTTCAGTTTGATATATCTAATAACTGATGGACACCGTAATATTTCAGGATTGAAATGAGGTTTATTGCACTAACAGAAAATGTGCAATATGCATTAAACCAAAATTTGACCGGTGCAAAAGTATGGGCACCTCAACAGAAAAGTGACATTAATATTTAGTAGACCCTCCTTTTGCAAAGATAACAGCCTCTAGTCGCTTCCTGTAGCTTATAATCAGTTCCTGGATCCTGGATGAAGGTATTTTGGACCATTCCTCTTTACAAAACAATTCAAGTTCAGTTAAGTTTGATGGTCGCCGAGCATGGACAGCCCGCTCTCAAATGATCTGAAAACAAAGATTGTTCAACATAGTTGTTCAGGGGAAGGATACAAAAAGTTGTCTCAGAGATTTAACCTGTCAGTTTCCACTGTGAGGAACATAGTAAGGAAATGGAAGACCACAGGGACAGTTCTTGTTAAGCCCAGAAGTGGCAGGCTAAGAAAAATATCAGAAAGGCAGAGAAGAAGAATGGTGAGAACAGTCAAGGACAATCCACAGACCACCTCCAAAGAGCTGCAGCATCATCTTGCTGCAGATGGTGTCACTGTGCATCGGTCAACTATACAGCGCACTTTGCACAAGGAGAAGCTGTATGGGAGAGTGATGAGAATGAAGCCGTTTCTGCAAGCACGCCACAAACAGAGTCGCCTGAGGTATGTAAAAGCACATTTGGACAAGCCAGCTTCATTTTGGAAGAAAGTCCTGTGGACTGATGATACAAAGATTGAGTTGTTTGGTCATACAAAAAGGCGTTATGCATGGCGTCCAAAAAAAACAGCATTCCAAGAAAAACACTTGCTACCCACTGTAAAATTTGGTGGAGGTTCCATCATGCTTTGGGGCTGTGTGGCCAATGCCGGCATCGGGAATCTTGTTAAAGTTGAGGGTCGCATGGATTCCACTCAGTATCAGCAGATTCTTGAGAATAATGTTCAAGAATCAGTGACAAAGTTGAAGTTATGCCGGGGATGGATATTTCAGCAAGACACTGCTCCAAATCGACTCAGGCATTCATGCAGAGGAACAATTACAATGTTCTGGAATGGCCATCCCAGTCCCCAGACCTGAATATCATTGAACATCTGTGGGATGATTTGAAGCGGGCTGTCCATGCTCGGCCACCATCAAACTTAACTGAACTTGAATTGTTTTGTAAAGAGGAATGGTTCAAAATACCTTCATCCAGGATCCAGGAACTGATTAAAAGCTACAAGAAGCAACTAGAGGCTGTTATGTTTGCAAAAGGAGGATCTACTAAATATTAATGTCACTTTTTTGTTGAGGTGCCCATACTTTTGCACCGGTCAAATTTTGGTTTAATGCATATTGCGCATTTTCTGTTAGGACAATAAACCTCATTTCAATCCTGAAATATTACTGTGTCCATCAGTTATTAGATATATCAAACTGAAATGGCTGCTGCAAACACCAAAATATTTAGAACTAAAAATGATTAAGATTAATAGGGGTGCCTAAACTTTTTCATAGGACTGTACATGAAAATGGATCTACAATCCTCTACAAGATACTGTGATTACATTTATAAGCAATTTATTACTGACAGACTCACTTTAATTCTGTATCTAGAGGGAGATGTACATTTATTGGCCTTTCAGCCAATGATCAAAGACTACCATCCTCTATTGTCAGAACCACCTAGTGACGGCTCATACAATTAATTGTTAATCAATCAATTGTTAAATGGAAATAAATATGTATTGTGTGAATTGACTATTATTCTGTAGTGTCTCATTTTGTCTGTAATTTAACCCTATAAGTTGTAGAGTGCTGCGGAACATGTTGGTGCTATATAAATAAAATGTATTATTATTATTGTGTTGGTCCATTCTCTTTTTTCTGATGGTGGAACAGAAGTGTTGCTGCTTCTCAGCCATGATACATTGTAACAAGCTGCACAAAGCGAGGTGTTAATCAGTCTACCACTGTTTTATTGGACGCCTTTTTGCCTAGCTGCGCCCCACCTGTTCATTTGCACGTTTCTAAGCATTGACTTTTTCACAACAGAAATCCTATAAACTCTATATTATTCATTTGTCACACCAGTCATGTTAAACAATAAAACTTTAATGTCTGAAACGGCGCACTTGGCAACAACAATATGGCTAAGCTCGAAATAGCTCACATTAACGACTGTAGTCTCATTAGGGCCGGGGCCCCACGGACTGGAAACGCCGCAAGACGCTGCAGGAAAAACCGCGGCGTTGTACAGTGCAGGCAAAGTGGATATGGGATTCATGCGAATCCCATCCTCACTTTGCGTAAAAGATCGCAGCGCGGACACGCTGCGATTTGCAAAGCTATTGCTGGTGGCGTTCCCGTAGATATAATGTTAAGAGAAAGTCTGCAGAGGAAAACTCTGTGAACTTTCTCTTAAAAGCACTGCGGAAAGAACCGCAATGTGTTCACACAGCGGATACACCCAGTGGGGCCTTAGCCTAAAGGGGTACTCTGGTCATTCCAAATTATTCGCTGTGTATATCAGGGGCTGTCTGTCCACAATCACATAAATGGGGATCCCATGTACCCCGTAAAAATTCGGTCATCTCTGTGGGGCTGCCAAATAGCAGCCAAGTGCTATCTCCAGCGGTGGAATGGCTTTGAATGATTTAACTCTAATGTGTCTCCGTCCGTAAGAATTTCACACAAATGCACATTTTCTCCAGTTCCACCCAATTCTGAATTTTTTTCCATTGTCCCAGTACATTGTACAGAATAGTAAATATCCTACAGGAAACCTCTGTGGACTGTGTAAAAAGTGCTGCTGGGAAAACCACGATGCATTGCTGGCCCGGTTTTTCCCGCAGCGTTTTTTTGCCGCAGCCTGCTACATGCACTATGTGAACCAAACCCTGTATATAACCAAACACTCACATGTACAGCATAGGCTGGGTTAAATACATTTATTGGAAGGGGATATAGGGGCGTTTTATTTTCACGCTGAAGGGTATATTTCTTTGTTAAGAGACAATTTGGAGGCTAAAATCGTCTTCCTATATCACCTAGTCCTAATTGAAGAGAAAGAGTTAATTACCAACCGTCTTCCGTGCCTAGCAGTCTGAGATGAGGGCAATGGCAGACATTTTTCTTCATTCTCCTGCACTTAGATCATCTGTTGTCCGTCTCATTACACAGAATGTAAATATCCATCTTAAGTAAACATGATATTAATGAGTGTGCAGGAAAAATGCTTCAGCCATTAATGAATGGAGCCATTACAGGACAGGGGTTTTGTTGTGGTGGCAGACTTGTTTGCTCGGAGTAGATAAAACACACGCCATATAAATCACCGTCAATAATCTCTTCCACTCCACTCCTGATTGTTCAGTAACAGCAATGGCCCAATGCGAGGAGCAACTAGAACATGAGGCTATTCTGGAATTTCTTACTGGATTTTATAGAACATGTTTGTATCTAAAATTAAATAACACATTTGCAACATAAATTTTGCAATTAAAGGGGTTGTTCAGAATTTAAGGAAATTCTTAGAGCAAGGAATGGTTTAAAATAAATAAACAGCGCCCCTTTAATAACCCCACAGCTTTAGTGCCCCCTTATCCCAGAATGGCACCGATGCCAATCACTGTGCCTTACATGCAGACCTCACCTCCGAGGCCAAGGATTACCAGCAGAGCTTTTCTCCATATTTCTTGTATGGGCCATTTCTATATTTGTATAGGTTTATCATATCTCCCCTTAAACACCAGTTCTCCAGATTAAACAGATTAAACTCCTTTATTCTCTCCTCATAACTAAAGTCTTCCATGTCTCTTATCAGTTTTGTGGCCTTCCACTGAACCTTTTCCAACTCTAGGACAATTTAGTTAAGAAGTCTGTATTGAGATCACCGCCTTCTGGTCCTGGGACTTCCACTTATGTTTTTGTTCTGCCACGGGTAAGGAGCCTCCTCCTCCTCCTCTCTGTGTTGGCAACATACTTGGCTGTGTGGCTCAGCTCAATAGTGAATCCAGCCTTTCTGAGTTTTGAGGGCTTCGCCTATGACGGATAAGGGGTCCAGTTTAGCTAATGAACTTAAGCCAGACATCTATCCCTCTTCAAGTACATCACTGACACAGAGAGGAGGAGGAGGCTCCCTGCCCGTGTAACAATAAACCTGAGGGTTTCCAGGTCTGAAGGGTTAGAATTTGGACATTAGTGCATATTTTATAATTATATACCTTTTAATAATTTCTATTGAAAAAACATGTTTTTATCTGCCTTAACAACCCCAGCACCTGCAAAGATGTCTGACCTGTACAGTCACATATGGAATATCTGTTTTGGCACTGTGTAGCACTGCTACTTATAGTACGGTATTTTTGCTGTGTACGGTGCTGATATAGTATTTTTCTTGTATTCAGCAGTTACTTGAGAAAAATACAGTTTGGCAGTGTGACGTGTTATACAGTATTTCTCAAGGGAACCGTCTAATGTAAGGCCAGTCCATGTGCTACATTTCCTACAACCAAAATTAACCAAAATTAACCTCCTTAAGGCCAGGGCCCCATGGGACTTAACGCCGTGATTTGCCCGCAGCAGAGACGGCGTTGTACAGTGCAGGCAAAGTGGATGGGATTCATGCGAATCCCATCCCCACTTTGCGGAAAAGATTGCAGTGCGGACATGCTGCGATTTGCAAAGCCGTTGCGACTTTGTAAATCGCAGCATGTCAATTATAGCTACGGAAACGCCGGTGGCTTTCCCGTAGATATAATGTTAAGAGAAAGTCCGCAGAGGAAAACTCCATGAACTTTCTCTTAAAAGAGCTGCGGAAAGAACCGCAATGCGTTCACACAGCGGTTCTTCCTGCAGCACTTTAGTGCTGTGGATACGTCCATGGGGACTTAGCCTTAGGCTGAGGCCCTGCGTTGCGGAAACGCAGCTTTTTTTGTTGCAGTTTTTTGAGCGAAATCCAGGAGTGGATTGAACAGAAGGGAGAAGTAACTTTGTATATATTTCCCATTCCTCTTGTAGACACTCTTGGCTTTGCCTCAAAACACCGCAACAAAAGAAGCTGCATTTCCGCAATGTGGGGCCTCAGCCTAACCGATACCAATAGCATGGCGTCTTAAATAATAGTACCCAAGGTCGTCCCAAAAAGAAACCTCCAAGAAATCCCAAATCATCTTGCTCAAACTGTCCAGCATATCTTTAATCCAGTTCTTTATGTCTACACATAAACTTGAGACGGAACGGTTACCATTGTTCCTGCCGATGCACAATTTCAAATATGCAAATGAATTAAAATATAAAAAAAAGAAGAGCGAAAGAAAAAAAGGGAGGGGGCGAGCTTAAAAAGAACTGCTTATTCTGAGCGGCATCCATTGTGGGAACCAAGCTCAGTATTTATCTGTCAGGGAAGATGCTTTAGTGTTGATGCATACAACGTGTGACCATTAATGATGCTGATGTTATATCCTCAGATTAGCATGATTTAAGTCCAATGTGTAATGATGTCGTTGGTTTGATGCAGTGCCTCTGTTTACGAGCTGATTAAATTGGAAGACTTAGCTTGTTTCATGCTCTGTGCTTTACAGCTTCATTACTGCAATCACAGAAGCTGTGAATATGCCCCCATACATCATGTCACAATATATCACTCCTTAAGATTGAAGCAGTGGGAGCTGTTTATCAGGCGCACACAAAGGAGCTATTGGCAAAAAGTCACACAAAATGTCTTGGAATTTTTCTTCTAGTTTGACGAATCATACATTGAAAAAAAAATAAAAATAAAAATTGCTCCACCTAGGCGTCAGAAAGTTAAAAATTTAATTTGATGCTTTTAGGGGTGAAGGGGAGGACCAAAGAGCTTTTTACGATGAATGCGATAAAGCTTTGACGTGTAAAAATGAAGGGTTAAAATGCAATAGAAACAGTTAATCTGGATGATAAAATTCCAGTTCCATATGGGACGTAAAATATCTATTAGATTGCAATCTGTTTTGTTCCTGTGTAATTTGTCTATTGTTAACCAACTAATTGTTGTCTGCAAATATAGGATGCTTTATGCTGGATATGATGACGGATATGATGATCTTTCCTAAAACCAGCGCTTCATGTCATAGATTGTAAGCCCATGCGGGCAGGGCCCTCTACCCCACTGTGCCAGTCGGTCATTGTTAGTATTATATCTACCTGTATATTCTATATACTGTATGTAACCCCCAAATGTAAAGTACCATGGAATTAATGGTTCTATATAAATAAACAATAATAATAATAATAATAATAATAATAATAATAATAATAATAATTAATTGGTAGCCAACTCATTCTTAATTAGATTAGCGTGATGTCATGTATTCCTATGATATCACAGTTGCAAAGAATCCAAAAACGTAGCAGAATCGCAAAAAAGTTTCTATCAGATTTGCATACAATATTACGACAAAAATATATTACAATGTGATTTTAGTTTTGAGTTATTTTTGTTATTGTATTGTAAGATCATTGTGTAAATTGTGTGGTGCCAGATTATATTGATACAATAACCTGTTGTGGATTCTACATCACATTGTAACATAGTAATTGTATATTGTTGATACGTTTCAGTGTCTCACAATGTTGTATGACTTCCTGCCAGAAACTAAGTATCTCTCATAGGGTTCCATCGTCGTCTCCAATGGTGTCTGTATTGCAATATGCAGGCAACACTTTGTTGACAAGGAGAGATATAAGCAATATACAATTCATATTGTCACACAGTAACAAAAGCAATCAGTACCTATATCCAGGTATTTGCATTAAACATACTATTATATAGGCACCTGTTCTATAACACATAACAAGAAAGCATCCCTACCACTACGGATTGCTGCTTGGTCACTCACCAGTCTCCTTCACACAAGCTGGATTTTGGCCTCCTCCTTTCAGCAGTGTCAGGGTTAATTTATATCATTTCTCACTGTTGCAGAAAACACAACCAGCTTCCCTGCATCTTCTAATTGAGATTAAAGAAGCACTCGGCTAATTAGCTCTAAGAAATTACCTTATAATTTAAACAGTTAGGTAAATGTTTTTCTTGCAAGGGTGATCAGTAGAAATGTGTACGCCAAGAGCAGGCTCTGAAATTGCCGTGAAGCACGAAAGCAGCTACAATGGGGGGGTTTTCTTCTGTTTTTTACTTTTTGAAAAAAGAATAAAGAAAATGGATGATGAATATTTTTTTGTTATTGGATAATAGGGCCTCAGTATTTAACCCATTCGGATTTTGACTTTGTGGAGATTGCCTTTCAGTAGCCACTAGTACCCCTTTCCATGCTTATAAGCTCTCTTTACATATTCATAAACCCTTATAGTACTTCAAAAGTTGCGCAATTGGGATCAGGATCAGTTGGAAAATGATCGAAAATCAAATTTAAAAACGATCCTGAAATCTCAAGATCGGTTCAACCCTATTCATGTATATATCATTAATAGGGTTGAGCAATCGGGATTGGGAAAGATCAGATCCCGATCGGCGGTCGAGCAAATTTCATGATCAGGATCGGCTGGAAAATGATCAAAAATCGGATTTTAAAAACGATCCTGAAATCTCAAGACCGGCTCAACCCTATTCATGTATATATCATTAATAGAGTTGAGCGATTGGGAAAGATCGGATGCCGATCGAAGATCAAGCAAATTTCACGATCGCGATTGACTGGAAAATGATCAAATGTCGGATTTTAAAAACGATCCTGAAATCTCAAGACCGGCTCAACCCCAATCTTGTATATATCATTATGTGCAGTATCATATGCCGCTAGAAAGCCAACAGTGTGCTGAATTCAGCGCACTGTTAGCTGTACCTGTAGGCTTACCAGCAGTGGAGATATCGGTACTGAAATTAATTTAATTTAGGCACTTGTCTCCCCACTGTCAGAAGTGCAGGCCTTATAGCCTATCGTCATCTAAAAGTACAAGTCTATGGAAGAATACTGTTGGGGAGGGGGGGGGGCATTCCTCAAAGATGACGCTACGCTGTAAGTCCTGCACTTCTGTCAGTGGGGAGACGTCAATGCCAAAATTAATTAATTTCAGCACCGATATCTCCCTTCTGACAGTGGGAAGATATCAATGTCGAAATTAATGGAACTGATATCTTCAGCACTGGGGTGTATACTAGGAAAGCCAACAGTGTGCTGAATTCAGTCAGCTTTCTAGCAGTATATCATGGCACACATTAATGAGGACATGAAAGGTTCTCTTTAAGCACAACCCAAATACCCTCCCAAAATTGGGACTTCATATAAAAGGTATACAAAACAAGAACGCAATGGTTTGCAAATGTCATGTAACCATATTTTATTCACAATAGAACAAAGAACACAGATCAGAAGTTAAAAATGAGACCTAATGTAGAAATGATGGCAGAAACTCATCTCAAAAAAGTTGGGACAGGATATGACAAAAACGGCTGGAAAAGTTAGTGGTACTAATAATAAGCCGCTGCAGGATGAATGTTCAACTAATTCAGATGACTGTATAAAAAGATAAGAAGCAAAGATAGTCTGAGATTCACCAATCTGTGAAGAACAGTGTCAAAAAATTATGAAACCCCTTGTAAAGACATTGAATAACCCAAAATCTACAATACATAATATCATCATGAGATTCTGAGAATCTGGAGAAATCCAAGGTACAATATTGGCTGCTCATTATCTACAAGGCCTCAGGTGGCACTGTATTAAAAACAGACTTGAATCAGTAATGCCAATCACTTCACGGGAACAGAAATACTTTAGAAATCATTGTCTTTGAACACGATTCAGCAGACAATCCACAAACGCAAGTTAAAGCTGTATCATGCAAAGTCGCCATAAATCAACACAATTCAGAAATGCCACCATCTTCTCTGGGATAAAGCTCAAGCAAAATAGGCAAAATTATTAGGAAAACTATTCTGTAGTCAGATTAATGAAAATGTGAAATTACTTATGGAAACCATGAATATCATGTCCAAGACAACCCGAGACTGTTAAGCAGCTAGAATCCTACATCAGACAAGAATGGGACAACGTTCCTCTCCCAAAACTACTGCAATTGGTCTCCTCACTTCCCAGACCTTTACAAACTGCTGTGAATAGGAGAACTTAGGATAAGTCATTGATATCAAATCAGCGGAGATCTGAAACAAAACTCACCACTAGAGATGAGCGAATACTTTTCGAAACTATTTTCAAATACTTTGCTCCCATAGGAATGAATGGGAGTGGACGAACTGCCAGGGGTCAAGCGCCGGCCACCAGCACTGGCCGGCGCGCAGCCACTCCCATTCATTCCCATGGAGCGAGGTATTCGAAACTGCATTTTCGAATACTATTCCCTCATCTCTACTCACCCCCCCCCCCACCAACCAGCTGTTCGAATTGGTATCAACAATTTCCCAAGCCATAAGACTAAGCGGCAATACCAAGCGCAGTCTCGCTACAATACACAACACTATGCTTGTTAAGCAGTAAAGAAGACTCAGTGTTACTTGAACGATGAGCCCTCTTCGAAAAAAGTCATGTTGCGAGTGACAGAAACTAATGTGATTGGCTACAATGGAGCAAATTAACTATTGCATGGCAAAGCCCCTTTGGAAAGATCTTGTTGCAGAACTTTCTGTGACTGTCCCTTTCATCTGAATGGAACTTGCAGAAATCCATGTATTTCCCGCACGATCAACTCCATTCCAATGAACCGAACTGGTTTGCAGTTAAATTTCTGCAACAAAATCTGCCATGTGTGAATCTACCCTGATGCCCCCCATAGCGAGCCACTGATGAAAAATGCTGCATTTCTACCACGGCCAAAACATTGCGTTTTTGCAATGTGAGGCCCTGGCCTGATACTTGCATCACATTCAAATACAAAAAAAGTCAGTATATTGTTCACAACTGTTGATATTGATGCTGTCATGCAAATCCATGTAGCCCCAGCCTTGAGCCAATTGATGTCAAGTCACCTGAACCCTGCAGTATAATGTATATTTGCAAACCTCAAACAAATCCTAGTCTTAGGACATAAAGTTTTACCTGCTTTTTTTTGCATAAGAAAACAATTTAAAAACATCCAATATTGCTTTGGCTTTTTTGGCTTTTATTTGTGGATTTTTTTTTTTTTTGTACACAGATTTTCAGATGTTTTTTTTTCTAGTATCTTTTTCCTGGAAAGACATCAGAAAAATCAGCAATGTTGAAATTAGAAAAAAAGAATCGAGATAAAAAAAATTGCAACTAATGTAATGCTTTTCATATATATATATATATATATATATATATATATATATATATATATATATATATATATATATATTGGCCAATGTAATGTCTGGACAAAGCATTTAAAAAAAAACTAAACTGCAAAACTGTAATATGCAACCGGCCATACAGCTATGATGCAATGACCCGTTGGTATATATTGAAAAAATAATCTATTTGTAAGATCTTGTAAAATGTTACTATTATATACTGTATGCTATTGTTTATTTAGGGAACCCTAGATTCTTATGAGGACTTGATCTATGCACATGGTATACTTGAACTCTATAGATATGATACAATGCAGCAACCACCCTGACCACTAGGTGGCATGAAAGGGCTATTCAGCAGGAGTATGAGGGCTTCTATAGACTTCTACATATAGCAACGCTGCATTAAGATGGGCACGAAGCAAATCTTGAGGCCTATCTCGTATTCTGTTCTTTTATACGCATAATTGTATTTGTTTCTCTTGACAGGAAAATATCCCCAAGCCTAAAATAATGGTCTTCAAATGTTGAAAGAGACTAGAGTAGGGGGTATGTACTGATTTAAAGGCGCAGAGCTGATCGCTGCAGGAGATCGCCGACTTCATTGATAGGTAACATTTCAGCCACTTATAATTCCCATTTGAAAGTGAATGGAAAATAGTTACATTGCCTATTGGGGAATGAGTGGGAAGAATCAATATCAGCAGCTGCAATGCCTTGGGCATGCAAGTTTTATTTGGCGTGGTATAAATGTGATTGTGTCTCTGTGTATTTCTTGGTTGTTTTTTTGCAGTTTACATTTTGGGGAATTTGGGCCGGTCACGTTCATAGGCTACACTTCGCAGCATGGTCATGTTGAAGGGTTGGGAAGATCTTCTACCTTTAGCAGCAAGTGTCTCTCATTAACTCCTTCTCAACTCCTGGAGAAGTTAAATGAAGTGATTAATGAGTTTGGACACACACTGTTGTCCCTGGCATGCACGCTGGTGTGAAATGACACAAGCAACTCTTTCCCAGTGAAGATTCTGACAAAGTGTTGACAGTGACATCTTCACTGAGTCCTGTACAATGCACAGACAGGCAGCACCTCTGCAAGGCGTTCACACTGTGGATTTCTACCAGAGCAAGGAATATAATGTGTGTGATTGGATCTGCCTGTGTACATGAGGGTGCTAACACTGAGAGAATGGCTGGGGCTGCGCATTGGGTGTTATGTGCAAATGGCCTTTACAAGCAGGTTCATTTGGAGTCAATATTACAGGTAGAATTTGAGTCATGGATTTATTATTATGCAGGATTATAATTACTTTATTGTCATCGGTATTGCAAAAAAAATAACAATGAGTACTATACAACATGATTAATATGTAGCATGATATTGCGGGAGGGGTTTGATGTGCATGTGGAAACTAGAACAGAGCCACACAAATATTGGGGAGAACATACAAACTCCACGCACAGGTAGATCGATACAAATTACATAATTACATAGTAGATGAGGTTGGATGAAGACATCAGTCCAACCTATAACCCTTCAATCCCCTGCAGTGTTGATCCAGGGGAAGGCAAAAAACCCCATGAGGCTCATAGCTAACCAGCTATATTCCATACTGCAATGCCTTACCTATCCTACCTCCGGGACGAGGGTCTTCTGACCCTTCTTTCTGGCTGGTGCCATGACTGCAGTAAATGAAGATGTGAGCCCATGTGTGCTGCGCTCTCTGTCCAATTTTCTGGGAGTTCTGGGAATAGCCAAGCATGTTCTGTGGATTTGCTATAAATTCACAGGAATAAAATACTCTTTTCTGCTTCCCCATCTGTGCCTCTATGGCTGAAATATTAGCTTTTTTCCTGATATGGTGCAACAAGGACATCACCATTGCTCTCATCACACTGAAAATCTACACTCTCCAGTCCCTCCATCTTTCCCTCCATCTATGATTGACATGTGCACTGCCTGGCCCTATGAATCCTAGCAAGGAGATAGCACTAAGGATGTCACCATGACTTATTGCATCAAACAGCTCATTGGGAGCTAATAGAAATGAAGGCACCAATTGGGAAGCAGATAAACATGGGTTTTTATGTAGATTGTGAGCCCCACATAGAGCTCACAATGTACATTTTTTCCCCTATCAGAATGTCTTTTCTAGAATATTGGATGGAAATCCATGCAAACACGGGGAGAACATACAAACTCCTTGCAGATGGTTTTTTGCACTTGGCAGGATTTGAACACCAGGACTCCAGTGCTGCAAGGCTGCAGTGCTAACCACTGAGCCACCGTGTAGCCCCTGGACAAATATGTTTTATGCACATGAGCCCCGGCTATTGAATTGTGTTTATCATTGAACAGTTCTGGTGATAGACTCCCTTTACTATCAAACTGCTTTTGGAACCATGATGACCTCTATGGCTGCACCTTGGCCATTGTATGAGCACAAGTCATCAAGCCCAATAGTAACTGGCTTTACAAAGTCACCTTACCGAATTTGCTTTAGGTTCATTACCCATTTTTTTCTATAATGGTGAGGAATCCAATCCATCTCATTGGTATGGGTACCTACCTAGGTAGTGAATTTACTCTTGGTGCTTTTGTCTCTTTTCTTGTCCATACTGGTACATTGACAGGCCTCATGGGCAAATGTCCTTCAAAGTGACTATGGGAACAAAATTAGATTGCCAAGAGAATTGGGCTAAGACCTGATATGAAGAGATTCTTTACAGTGCTGCAAAATGTGTCCGAGGTATGATCAATAAATGAATAATAAAGTATATTGTGACTGGCGTTCTGTAATGTACGTGAACAAAGCCTGAGCCCTGCAGCAGACGACGACATGTTTTATCCACAACATCTGTCCATTTGGTGCCTGCAGAAACATCCTGTGCTACCTGTAGCGAGTGAGTGACATGTCATCCATTTCTGCACATGCATCTCTGCCCATTAATGCTGTACAATCAGCTAATCAAACACCACTCTCCTGTCTGCTGACACCAGCCTCTATTTGGTGTGTCAAATGTTATAGTCGTCTGCTTGATGCTGATGTATGATAATTTATTTAAGCTTCACATACTAATTAGCTGCAAGCTCCGACGTACCTGAGCTTCCTCGTCTTCAGCGCTCGTGTCATTGGTGTGCCCTCATTTCATCACACTGGGCTATAGTCTATTCCTTTTCGTTACATAAGAGGTAGCCTTTTATTAATATTTGTTAACGTTGTGTTACTTTGTGTCATATTCTGCAGCATTAGATGAAGGGAAACGTAGTATAGCAAAAGTTATACAGAAAGGTCCTAAGCATGAACAATGTATTGGGTAAGACCTCTGCTAAATGACATTATAGAAGGTATAATATTTGTATTAATGCATAAAACAAGGGACACCTATAGAGCTGTAGTTCCTGATCATAGCACAATTTTTTTTTAAAAATGAATATTTTGCTACTATGGAGGGGCTGGTTATCATTGCCTGTATTAGCAGAAATAGCTCTGTGTATTTATTGTCTTAAAGTAAATGTCCATTTCTCATATAGTTGGTTTTATGTCCAGCGCTCTCTTTTTGAAGTTTCAGTAGAAAAATCCCTTACAAAGATATAGCAGTAAACTGTAAAATTCTGTCCGCCACTAGGGGGAGCAGTGGAGCTCGCTGCAGACAAGTGCTTAGAACTGAGCTTTATGTCTAAGAAGGGGTCAGAAAAGGGACATAATATACATTGTGATATCAATCAGATCACAGTTAGGTTTTAATTATGTTCCAAGTACAAAATAATACTGAAGTGTGAATATTCAGTTTAATAAAGGTTATAAACATGCCTGCTATTATAATAGAATAGAGTTAGACAAGTGGCTGACAGACACCACTGGTGCTGCTCAATTCTCAAAGGAACAAAATGAATGGACAAGAACAATCTTCCCTTGTCTGATCTGTGTATTGCCTGTTATCACGGAAGCATTTCAGGCCCATACACACTAGAGGATCATCACTAAAAATTTTCAAGATCTGATATCTATAGTCAAATGTAGGCCTATTGTGCTGTGCTAGAAAACTGGCATACAATAAACGAATACATTTGTTTAACTCTCGTCCACTTTGCTGCTATTGTAATATGGAACCTGCAATTCTGCATTGGAAAATCTGCAACATAATAGAAACACTTCACCTTCCTGCAGATCTTGCCGATAAGACATTCCACACTTTTGCATTGTTTGTGAGCAGTATTTGCACTCTGAAAGGCAAACAGAAGTGAAATCGGTTTGTAGGAGAAGGATAGGACGACTATGTGTAGGCCACAGAAGAGGGGGATTAAAAAATAGCCCGCGATAACATATTTCAGGATTGGTTTTTACGGTTTCTTTAGATCTGAAGAATTATTCCTGTAAAACACAAGATTTAAGTGTGGATAAACTAACAATTTCAGGAGCCTGAATTTGTCTCCCAGAAACCCTGATAAGATCGCCCCATCCTAAGACGCACCGGAGACGATTGTTTTCTTTGCTTGCAATTTATATGGATGTTCATGGGGTTTGGAATTACATGCCAGATAAGCCTGTCTTTTCTGGAAACAAACACATCATCTCCTTTTATCTGTCTAAATATATTTATCTGAAGACACTTTCCTTGTTATAGATCAGAGATTGTTTCCAACTCTAGAAAAATGAATTGGAGTGGAATTACAAACCAAGCCTGGCAGGAGAGAAATATCACCTATCAATATCAGTAGGAAAATAAATAAAGTACATCTTGGAGAGGTCATTAAACTTTTATTAGCCCGCGCACTCTCAAAGACTATTTTTCTCTCCCCCTCTTTCACTGTCTATCATAAACTTCAATGTTACAGAAAATAGAAACTTTTTCGCGCCTTCACAAAATGGCGCATTTACTTACAATTAATAGCAAGCCATAACTGCTACTAATAATAATAATGAAGAATAAAACGGCATCTCTTTTCCAAGATTGCAGGCTTCAGTCTTCTTACAAGCAGATGCAGTGTCTGTACAGAAGCCTTGCAATGTGTTGAGTTTAGTGGCGACGCCTAGTGGTGAAAAAGAAAAGTCGGGAGAAATTTTTCCCTGAACATAATGCAATTTTTGTAAGAGGTGAAAACTGTACTTAAGATGGGAATCTAACATCTATGTGTGGTCCTGGCTTCATCCCACATTGCATTGCTTTTCTTGCTTGATATCCAGTGTCAGCAATGGCATTGTATAGTTATTTTTTTTTTATCTTCCATGCCCTACAAATCAATAGATTTTGTAGAAAAATAAAATACAATTGCAAAATTTTTTTTTTTTTAAAAAAAACACCTCCTAAATGAAACGACTTGATGAGCAGGAAAGTGGGACGTGTATATAATTGCAATCCATTTAAGACTCTTTCAAGTATTTGCACTCGCAGGTTCCTGTAGGCGTCCATTCATTTCATTGTGATCATTAATTTGCGCTTTTATTTGACACTGAAGATTTGTGACAGAATTGTCAGCTTATCTTTAAGTCATCTTGTCAGGATGAAGGAGACAGTTTAAAAGATTCAAACACAATTCGATTTGTCTCGGGGTGGAAAAAATTATATTATGCAAAATATTTAGTACTTTATAGAAGGGCTGATACATTGCTCGTCTATGGGCTGGGCAGGACTCAATGCTAGGAGATGGCAGCAGCATTCGTTACAAGGAACATACATGATGTATAGGGCATGATGGATAGTACTATATATATATATATATATATATATATATATATATATATATATATATATATATATATATATATATACAGGGCTGGTAAATATAGTTACATAACCACTATGGCCGCACCTAAACTTTCTCCTTTATCTTATACCTCCAAATACATATCATTAAATTTCTAAATGTCCAAGAATTGTATAGGATACAGTTGTATACAAGTGTACTGTCTAACCATTATTGTAATCGGGTTTTAGATGTATTTGTAGAATTGATTATTGAGCATAGTATATAAGAACATATATAGATCGGATATTGTAGGGAACACAAAGTTAGGTATGTGTTTCTACACAAAGGTTATATATACATATAAATATATACATATGTGTGTTCGTGTGTAACACAGATCAACACACATTCTGTAGTTTGTGCAATGATACTTAGGCTTTGTATGCTTAATTGTATATTTTGATATTATCATCATAACCTCATTACTATTTCATGGTATCATATTATCATTACTATTATAATGATTATTATTGCTATTATTATTATTTTTATTATTATTACTATTATTATTAATTATTATTATTACTATTATTATTACTATTATTATTATTAGATAAATCAGCTAGGAGCTGGACAAAGTGAACCAGCGAGTACATGCAATGAATGCTTATTTATTATAGCAACAAGTATTCAGTTTTCCTATAGATAGAAGACGATGGATTTGCTGCAAGATAATGCAGTGTAGTTATTAGTAATTATATGGTGTATTGGTTACTATATCTTGTGCCCGATGTTTACATTTCCTGACTTTCCTAGTCTGCCTATATATATATATATATATATATATATATATATATATATATATATATATATATATATATATATATAATTATTATTATTTTTTTATTAAATAAACTGATAGACTATTTTATTATTCGGATTCTGAGATGTTTTCCTATTTATGAAGTGCAGGTATTAAGCGCCTGAGCATGGAGGGATTGTGTATTCTGCAGCCTTGGAGCCCGGCTTGTGCCCAGCTTTGGTCCCTTCTTATCCCGTCCTTTGCCCTTCCCTGTCCCAGCAATGGCCGCTGCACCCTCGGCTATGCCTTGCAGACACGTCCAAGCGTTTATATCGGGACATGGAACTAGTTTAGTACAATCACCCCTCGGTCTATGGCGGCTCTGCCTGATAATACATTCATTTTACATTATATTCTCAGGACATTGTCCTTTTGAAAATTCTACAGTTTGTAAATCCCACACATATACACATTTATATATAGATAGATTATATATAATAAAATTTACATACAGGAGGATTTCACAAGAACAATTTCCTGCTAACCTAAAATAATACCCCCCAGGAAGGATTCTTTTCACTTTCCTGAATGATTGTGATCAGATCTATCACTAGCAAAGGAACTGACTAAGAATGCCCTGAGTTTGGGAAATGCATCATGTACTCATAGGCAGACCATTCACATATATATTATAATGTATGCAATGTATCTAACCATAGGCAAATCACTGCCCACACGTACACCATATCTATAAATGTATGCATATACACAATAAATGTGTCATAAAGTATATATATATATATATATATATATATATATATATATATATATATATATATATATAATTTAGCAGTGTACACATATTATATACACAGCAATCCTGCCCTTGCATTTTAGTATACAGCTCTGTACACCAAATGATACAAGACAGTGAAAACAAAATATTCACTTTGTCTCATAAAACTAACATTGTTATTACATCTCTAGGCTGTATGTATATATATATATATATATATATATATATATATATATTATTCCATGCATAAGTATATTATGTACATATACTTGACTTTATCCAAATTACTATATATATATATATATATATATATATATATATATATATATACACACAAGAGTCATCCGTGTATTTTGTGAAACCCTCCACCCTCCTCTCCGTTCCAGATTATATTACACACTTATATATAAAGGGAATGGTCCAGTTATTACAAGAATTTACTATTTCTTTTTTAGGCTACGTTCACACATGCAGTTTTTGGCACAGCCTTCAATGAATTTTTTTTAAATTAATATTTATTTTTAAACTATGTCAGGATCGCATTTATTGGCAGTGACAAAGGGAATATCCAGATTTCTTCTCTTTTTGGTATTGATTCCTGGCTTTGTCTAAATAAAAAGCAGCAAAAACTGCACGTGTGAACCGGGTCTTATTTCTTTGCACATGATCCAGAGACATTAGATCTATCCTATGTACTAAATGCAGCCGCCCATAGAAAAGCATTGCCCAGAACAAATAAAGACTGAGTCGTATGTAAAGCAAATATAATGTTCTTTTTTAATATTGGAAAGCAATACACTGTGAGTTTGGTACAAGATGCAGAATGACCGCTGGAGGGTGGAAATGACAGAACAAAATAAGGCAAGTTAGGGATTTTTTTTTTGCAATAAAATTTGTTTTTGTGTTTTTTTTTTTACTCCCAGAATACATACAAAAAATACCAATTTCTTCCTTTTTTTGTTTTACTGTTTACACCTTAAAAATAACTGCAACTGGAAATGGTGACAAACTGCTGGCTGTTTAGTAAGAAACATGCACCGGATGGAGGAGGAAGATTCTGGAGGGACATTAAATAAGATACAATACAAGAAAAGCAGTCATTCTTATAAGTAACATGTAGAGAGGATGATGCCTTACTGTGTCCCTGTCTTGTAATACACTACATAGGGGAATTGTCACTTTACCTATCCAGAAATGCACTTTATGAGGCGTCCTGCTTGGAGCTAACATAAATAAATAAGTGTCCATGGATCCAGTCCTCAGATGAACACCAAATCTAGGTTTTCATTAGAAAAACAAACAAAAAAAAACCATAATTATTTCTGTAATGTCCAAGAGAAAGCGCCCCCCGGTGGAAGTCACTGGTATCCTAGAGCAGATGCTGTGGTAAGTCTTTGGCCATACAGTGCATATGGCGAGTAATAGTGTCCTGTGGCTGCAGGCACTGGCACTGGGGCGCCCCCTGAGGGCAGTGGACTTTTAGAGTATGGATGGTAACGACTGCTACTTAGTCCCAAGGGGTGGTGGTGAGGGCTGCGGAGAGTTAGAGGGCTGGGAGAGGCCCCTGCGGGTGGCATGTGCATGTGGCAGGCCATGGCAGCCGCTGCCAGGGATGAAGAACTAGGGTACCCGGGTAAGAGTTTGTCCGCTGCTCCTGGGAAGGCGGTGTGTGTCCGCAGGTGGCCCAGCAGCTCCTCGGAGGAGGAGAAGCGCTTATCACAAGGACCTGTGGCCGATACCCAGTTACATACATGGGGTAAGGGGTCATTTGGAAGCATGAAGCCGTAAGGGTAGAGAGGGTGCCCGGGTAGAGAGGGCGGGGAGACCCCGTGCAGAGCATGGCTGGGGTACACCAGTGGATATCCTGATTTAAGGTCGTGGCTGCAGGTGGCACTGGCGCCCAGCTGGGAGGTGCAGTGGTAGCTGAGGCAGTACGGGTCTCTACACAGGCTGGCAGTCATTACAGAGGGAGGTGATGCCCCAGTCAGGGGGCTGGAGGCGGCAGATTTACTGGAACACCCCAGGCTGCTCAGCTGAGCTCCCACTAAAGAATTGCCCTTGGTGGGGTCCAGAGAAACTCCATGAGCCAGAAACTGTGGGGGGTAACCGGCGTAGGCTCCACTCAGTGTCCCTGGGTAGGACATGCCGGCCGGGGGCAGAGGGAACACCGTGTGTCCTGGCTTATAGGGAGACACCGGAGCTACGAGGCCGGAGCCCAGCACTGAACCCGAGGAGCTGGACGAGGACGAGGCCGGGGTGGGAGAAGGAGCGGCAGACAGGCTCTTACACCCCGCTGCGGCCTCCGGGTGAGTCTGGGGCAGCTCTGCGCTCAGCCTCCCGTGCGTGCTGCCCTCCGACTGGCCGCTCTTCACACATTGCTCCGACTCCTTCTTGTCGGCGAGGTCCCCGGAGCTCTTGGTCTCGGAGGAGGGCGGCGGGGTACGAGGTGAGCTGGGGCTGCCAGTCCTGGGGGTGAAGGGAGGGCAGGTAGCGCTGGGCACCCGGAATCCGGACTTGTCCCCGGACGAGGGCTCCTTCTTATCCGGGGGCTTGGAGTAGGGCTTGAAGCTGGACTTGTCCTCGGCGCCGATGTCACTGAGCTTGAGCGGGCCGGACTTCGCCTCCTTGTCAGCGGACGCAGAGGATCCGGTCACCGAGGACAGCTTGGACGGTGTGGGGTCCGGTTTGCCGATCTGGGAGCAGGTCTGGGCAAGGAGGGCGAGGGGGCTCTTCTTGGCGTCCAGCTATGGTGGGAGAGGGAGAATAGATTTAGTTACATGTTACCCCAAATGATATGACTGTTCCCATAGACCCCCCCTCATCCTGTCATCACCTGGAGGCGGATAGGAGCCACACAAAAACAAGCTCCCCCACATTATAACTAGGTGACCCAACTGCAAGTCCCTCTATACACCCGCAAATATCACACCCTATGTATCTGCACTGCCTGGAACAAGTACTAGAGAATCCGCCATATGTCAGATATCCCTGGTATCCACAAAGTGAGTGCAGAGCCCAGGGGTCACTAGAGAGGGTCCTCACTGCAAATCAGCGGCCTGGCCAACAAACATGTAAACTCATTGTGTGATATCCTACACTCCAGCAAGTAGAGAATAATCTATATGGCTTGTCCTATTATAGGGGCCGACATCAGCTTCGGCTATAGATGATCTCCCTAATATCAGGAAATCTTAGGACTGATAATATTGGGGGTTACTATTGATAAATAGCAATAGTGGTAAAGAGATTAGAGCATAGGATAACATCAGAGCCATTACTAATAGTACATATTACTATTAGTAGCACAGATATTACTAATAGTACGTATATAAGAATATTAGAAATGGTACAGATATTACTAATGCAATATAATATTACTATAAATGGTACAGCTAATAGTACATATATAATATTACTATACATATTACATATATTACTAATATTATATACACTATTACTATAAATGGTACAGATATTACTAATACTACATATACACTATTACTATAAATGGTACAGATATTACTAATACTACATAGCACTATAAATAGTACAGTTAATACTAATAGTACATATAATATATTACCAAAATTAGGACAGATAATATTATATATATATATATATATATATATATATATATATATATATATATATATATATATATATACACACACACAAAATAGGGCATCTCTTACCATATGTAATATTACTAAAACCAGTACAACTATCAATAATCTCACATATATTAAAACTAAAAATAGATTAACTCAAAACTACATGGTGCTGTAATTAGTGATTACTTTATTAATTATTGCTAATGAAGGCAAACACTATTGTAATAGCAGCATTTGCACTAAATCGAGGTAAAGCTGTCAGTGCAGATACAGATTGTGCGGCTATTAGTTGTACTGAGATGACTTTTACACTTTGTTATTCGCTACTGATTATAAAGGTAAAGGAATAGTATGAGCATCAATTACAATAATTAATCAGCTACACAATATAATAAAATAGTAATAATAATAATAATTAATCATATAAATCTAACTGTGACATGGGAATATATAATAAATTATTAATAATAATAATAATAATAATAATAATATAGTAAATGTGATGGTGCTGCAGTAATATAATAATAATCTAATAACCTGATGTGACCTGGTCATATAATAACAATAATAAGATAATACATTAGATAGTAACACGCTAAAGCTACAGCAGTGAGTATAACAGATTATATTCTGGTCTCTTGTATCGATTCCTGGTCTTCTTTTTGCTGATGGACATGAATGTGTTTTCAGTATTGGACATCTATAGTGTATATATAGTCTATATTAGTTTCCTACACTTCTCATGCAGAGCCCAACAGCCGCCAGGTGTGGACAGAGCCCTAGACCATAGAGCCAGTATTTGGGCTTGTCCTCTGCTGCAGCAGGCGGGGGTCTAACTGATGTCCCTCCACCACGTATTACAGACATGACTGCTAGAGGGTAAGATCAGGGGGGGGGGGGACTCCTTACCTCTATGGGGCTGACCGGGGTGGAGGGCAGGGGCTGCAGGTACTCGGGGTGCAGGATGTGGCCACTGCGAGCTGTCAGCATCTTGAGCACTTTGATGGGCAGGCGGCCGGCCTGGCGCAGGGGGTCACTGGGGGGCACAGGGTGCACGAAGGCTCGGGTATTAGCCGAGGCTAAGCCGCTTCTCGTCCCCGAGCTCTCTCCGCTTTCCCGGGCTGCAGGACTCACACGACTTGCAGAAGCCAATGGCGAGCAGATCATGTCCCCCGCACCGGCATTGGGAGGACTTGGAGGTTGGGGGAAAAGCACCCCGGAGCTTCTGCCCTGACGGATAAGACAATGATCGCTCCCGTAAGTAAACGATTCCAGTCCAGATCGTCCGACGCAGTATCTAGTCCACGTCGGTAGGAGATCGGCCAGTGCAGGCTGTATCCAGCAGCAGATATATCCGTGTAATGCCCGGCGCTGTAGTAATGTACAATCCAGTCGCGTATCCTCCGCGCGCGCAGCCCGATCCTCCGCAGGAGCCGCGGTCCCAGCGCCCACTCCTGGTGCAGAGCGCGCAGTGTGAGCAGCAGCCGCACTTCTGCCAGACAAACTCACTTCAAAAGCGTCTGAATTAGAGCTGAGATTAAAGCCTTTGCCGCCTTCCAATCAAATAGGACCCCGAGGTGATTGGAGGGTCAAGGGGATGTGACGTCCCCCTTCTCGCTGCCTCTAATGCTCTGCTCTTTCTTTCTGATCCCCCCCTCGCTCCCTCCTCCTGGTGGTTTCGCCTCTTTGCTCAAAGCGTTGGCTTTAGTTTACATTTTACGGTTCACGTTCCCTACCGCACTGGTTTTTTTCTCTCCCGCATTTCCCCGTTCCTTACAGTGGAAGAAGAAGAGGTCACCGGTCGCACCCCTAAATCTGGAATGCAGTGATGTCAGGTCACAGCAGCCTGAGTAATCGCCGGATCTACAGAGAACGACCAGACAATTAGGATCAGGGGCTGCAAACAGAAGCAGATCGCAGCAGATCACATGGCAGCTCGTGTCGATGATTCCTGCTGCTTTATACATAGGAAATTTGGGAAAACAAAGTTGTCATTTATCATGAGACTGTAAAAGGACAGCACTAAAGTTATCAGGTGTATACATAACATATGTGGGCACCCTGTACCCCAATACCAATAGAACGCAGCTTTATGGGGACCTTTAGGCACATTGTACAGTATGCTGCATGTTAGTGTCCCAGCAAATTAAATGATATAATCTCATCCATGCAGAAAAAACACCGTAGAAAGCAACATAGAAAGAAAAAAAATGCATCAGATGAAAAACACATCATGTTAATTTCACCTACGGAAATGCCTTTTCCCCATAGACTGTGCATTTCTGCTGAGGTTTTTGGGGTTTTTTGCAGGGTTTTTTCCTAAAAAAAAAAAAGCTGCAGAAGAGGCCGCGGTGGAAACGCGTTTGGCTTCACCGGTCATTGGTGGGGCCGAAAAGTATCACATTGGGGGCGTTGAGGAATCGGTAAATTAAATATTGTTATTAAAAATTGTCTTTGCACAGATTCTAGTCTACAATAAACGGAGTCTAAATCCTGGGTCCCAGGTTCAGGCCTATCTCTAGGTCTGGGTTCACATCTATGTCAGAGTCTCCGTTTAGAAACTCTGCCATAGTGATGAAAAAGTGCTGCAAGTCCAAATTTTTCATTCGGCAGTTTCAGTTTATAAGAACGGGCACCTGTTCCCCTATAGTCAGTGGGATCTGTTGGGCACTGCTGGTGTCTGCAATTTAAGCACCCTGTTCTTTTGGTCTTCCGATGGACCAGAACAACGGTACACTGGGGTGCAGATGTGAACAATGAATAATTTGGCACTAAATATTACTAAGTGAGCCTACTGTATAAATTTGCTGTCCTGCTCTTTCTAGGTATCCACTACAGCAGGGGTAGGGAATCTTGGCTCTCCAGCTGCTGTGAAACTACAACTCCCAGCATGCTCCATTCACTTCCATGGCAGTTCCAAGAACAGCAGAGCAAGTATGCATGCTGGGCGTTGTAGTTTTGCAACAGCTGGAGAGCCAAGGTTCCCTACCCGTGCCCTACTGATAACAAGATGACTCTGCTGAATCTACCCCAGTCTATACAGCCAAGTTGAAACATACACTTTAGGAAACAAGAAACAATCATTCGTTATGTTGTATACTGCTGTTGTAGCTAGAGTGAATACTGGAATACTTTAGGATTTGATATATAGGGAATGATGGAAACATTAAAAAATGAAAAAAAGTTTCTAATTAAAACCTGATATAAGTAATGTTATTATCCGATGATACATTCCCTTTACAGCTCTCACACAAAGGAGATAAAAGTTGACAGCCATGTTGTAACTGTGACCTGTCATTTCAACATCAGTGTTTGTTTTTCAATGGCCGGGGTGACATGTCTTCTGTCATAGACATAGGGGCATAGATAGATGTGGAAAGCTTTTTCGGCATACTTGAGTTTTGTTGCTCCTTAGAGACTGTAGGAAACAGCTGTCCTCATACAGTCACACCATCAGCAGATCCCTGTGATCGTCTGGATCCTCTGACTTTATTGTATATGATCATCTGTAATGTAAATCATTGACCATTACTCTTGGGTACTAGATACCTGGACAGGCCAGTTGTCATTATTCCAATGCAGATGAGAAAATAGCATGTTTGCCTGCACTACATTAAAGGGGTATTGCAGTCAGAGCAAGATAACCCAATCTAAAGGATTGTGAGATTGGTCAGGGGGTCCAACCACTTGGGCACCCACTAATCATATGGCAAACAGGGCGCACAGCTATGTTCATTTCGGCATTTGCAATGCCTGGAGTGGGGTGTACTGTCTGGTCAAGTAACGTAGCCTAGTTCTCCTTATTCGTTGGGTTCCAATCAGTCATTCCCTCACCAATTTGAAGATTAGCCCCTATACTTTCAAATGGGGTAACCTGCTATGACTGGAATATCTCTTTAGACTAAGGTGACACACTGCAGAGGCACAGCTGAAAAAAATGACATATAACTTTGTGGAGAAAATGCAGCGTTTCCACAGGTAAAATTAAAATTCTGTGTTTTTGCAAAAACGTTCACATCTTTGAAAATGCAGTGTTTCTGCAATGTGTGGATGAGATAACAGAAAATCTCATAATATTTGCCAGCAATGTCAGATGCAAATTTTTTCAGCTAGGTTTTCTCATCAGCCAAAAACACTTAAGTTTCCAACATGTGTAGCCTTAACCTAAGGCCTCGTTCACATCTGCGTTTGTATTCGCATCCGCATGGGGACCCCACCAATGGAATATCATACGCAATTGCAGGCGCTGTGCAGTAAAAGCACACGGATCCCATAGACTATAATGGGGTCCGTGTGCTTGCTGCCAGATCTCCGCACAGAACATGCAAACAGGCAGACGGGCAGCGCGTGGCAAGCACACGGACCCCATTAGAGTCTATGGGATCAGTGTGCTTTTACTGCACAGCGCTTGCAATTGCGTATGGTATTCCGTTGGTGGGGTCCCCATGCGGACTCCCCCAGACGGAATACCAACGCAGATGTGAATGAGGGGTAAGGCGCCACATATTGAAATGCAGCTAAAAAAACACTGTGGAAAAAATGAAGCAACATGTCTTTTTTCCCACTGCATTTTTCATTGAGTTTTAACTGCGTTTTTTCCCCTCTATAAAATCTATAGGTAAAGCGCTCATGATTTCACAACTAGATTGAACATATTGGATGCATATGTGTGTCTGTGAAAACTTCAGCTATTTACAACTCTTTTTGTATGGAGGAGATTAAACAAAATCTTATTCACTTTGCTAGTACTGTTAAACACAGTGCTGTCTTCTGCTGCATTTCCTTAGCTTCAGGCCAAGACACCGTGTAAGGTTGAGGCCCCACGCAGCGGAAACGCAGCTTTTTTTGTTGCAGATTTTGTTGCGGTTTTTTGATCCAAAACCAAGAATGGCTACATAAGGAATGGGAAATATATAGGAAGTTCTTATATTCCTCCCGTCTGCTGAATCCACTCCTGGCTTTGGCTCAAAAAAACGCAACAAAATCTGCACCAAAAAAAAGCTGCATTTCTGCAATGTGGGGCCCCAGCCTAAAAAGACAGCACTTTTTTTTTACTGCATCTCAGCAGCAACAAAAAATGTTGCATTTCTGCAATATGGGCCAAGGCCCCAGGTTGCAAAAATGCAGCATTTTTGGTTGCAACGAATAAAAAGGTCTGTATTTTGCAGTATCAGGAAAGAGGAGGAGATTTTGGTTCATTTCGTCCAAACAGTGTGGAAAAAGAGCTATAGAAATGCACAATATGTTCATTTTAGCTGTGGAATCACAAGCGCTTTCTCTGTATATTTAATAGGAGAAGAAAAAATGCAGCAAAAAGTAAATAAAGAACAGAGAAAAAATGTCCTAGTAGTGGCCACAGAAGGTATGAAAAATATGGAGGAAGCCCTTATACTTCTCCCATCTGCTCAGACCACTCCTGGCTTTGGCTCAAAAAACCACAGCAAAACCTGCAGCAAAAAAAGCCATATGTTGCAAAAACGTTGCGTTTTACAGTACCTGGCTAATCCCATCAACACATTGCACAAAAAAAAAAATCTGCTGCCGGCAAACTGCGTTGTTGAAAATCACAGCATGTCAATTATACCTGCGGAAATGCTGGAGATTTCCCTATGGGTGCATGCACACTACGTAACGCCGGGCGTGTATGAGAGCCGTACACGCCGGCATTACGGCAGACTGCCGAACACTTCCCATTCACTTCAATGGGAGCGCTCGTAACAGCGGCGTTTACGAGCGCTCCCATTGAAGTGAATGGGAAGTGTTCGGCAGTCTGCCGTAATGCCGGCGTGTACAGCTCTCATACACGCCCGGCGTTACGTAGTGTGCATGCACCCTATAGGTGTAATAAGGGAACAAAGGCCGAAAAGAAAAACTCAACAAAACACAATGAAAATGCTACGGAAAAATCTCAATCCGTTTTCGCAGCATTTTTTTCTGCTGTGTTTCTGAAATGTGGAGCTTTAGCCTCATTCTGCAAAAACACGCCGTGGTAAACACATTGCGCTTTTCATAGAAAGTCCACTGAGTTTTCATCTGCGGACTTTCTGTCTCTCTTGCACCTATATGGAAAACCCAAGCGTTTTCATAGGTTTAATTTCCCCAAAATTATATTTTTCTGCACTGTGTGAATGGGATTAGCCAGAATGCCATCCACTTTGCAGGTACTGTAATACGCAGGCCAATACGTAGTGGGCCACAGTGAAAAAGTGCTTTGGGGAAAAAAACGTGAAAATCACAGCATTTCCGCTGCGCATATTTTTGGCATTGTTCAGGGACTGTAAATCGCTCCGTATTTACACCCTGTGGCCTAAAAAAAAAAGAAAATAATCTAAAGGGGGAAATAAAGGATCTTGTAGCTCTAGTGTTGTCCTGCAGTGGTAAGGGTAAGTTCACACGGGGTTTTTTGGACTAGTTGGGAGGGAATGTGTTCAGGTCACGAGGCGAATTGGCCTCAAGGATGAGCATGTCGCTTTCTTCTTCCGGGAGTCGGAACAAAATGGGTCCGGAAAAAACAATTGATTTCAATGGGAGCCATCTTTTTGGTCAGGATTTTGAGGTGGATACGGCCTCAAAATCCGGACCAAGAGACTCTGTGAACTTACCCTGACTTGTTGTACACCCTTATGACCTCTGCAGCCAGTCATTGGTGATGTCTGCACATGGGGCACAAGATGGCGGTGGCAGCGACCGTAGTGTAGGACATAATATCACCACTGCCATAGAGACAGCATTCAGATTATTAGGAGAGTCATTATTATCATTATTTTATTGCATTTTCCCCTCTCTCTTACTTTCTCAAGCCCCTTTAATAGCAGAGATCTCCATATTGTGGCTGTATTGGAAGCTTCTCCAGTCACACTGATGTCATGTAAGGACAGGAGTCCTTCCTGGTATAGTAGCCGAGTATACAGCCTGTCAGTACGTGGCTTCCTATATATACCCTGTACAGACACCCAGTATACAGGCTGCTCTTATCGGATCCGGCTTCAGGTCTCACCCGCCCGCGTTGTTTCCGCAGCCCGGCTCGTCCTAGAACCATAGAATTGCGGAAGGCTTGGCCAATGAGGCTTGTGATGACACCATGAGACCAATGCGAAGGCCGGGGAATGTGAGAGTCACATGTTTCCAATAGAGCAGCCTCATCCCCCCCCTCCCTCACCTTCCATCTCTCCTCCCCTCCATCAATTGTCAATGTGACTCCAGCGCCATCAGTCAGTTATTTGTCAGCCTCTGTCAATCCGCTCCTGATTTATGTCAGCTTTTGTTGCTGATTACAAGGCTGGTGTGACTTGAAGGGAAGGAGAGAGAGAGGGAGAAGGAAGGGGGGAGAAGACTGTTCGTTTGAAAAGAGTCATTCACTTTAAGGAAATAGATCGTTCACAGTCTAAACTCAATTTATATGCAGTCCTCGGGCAACGTACACACAGGCAAATCCTTTCTGGAGCGGTAGAAGGACAGCGGTGCGGTTTAAGGGTCAGCCGGCACTCAGAGGGTTAAAGTGGGTCACTTCAGGGTCATGCGTGCACCTTGGCACCTCATTGTCCGGTATGTTGGGAGAGGGCACTGTATAGAGGGGCTCAGTATATCTCTGGAGTGTGGGCGGACACTAGCCATGTATAACATACAGATGTTGTCCTTGGTCAGATTCATCCCCAGGAGCCCAGACCTGACAGTATACAGAGTGCCAGTGGCAGGTAATATGTGCACACTTAACCCTATGCAGCCATATACTATACATGCTTGCCTGTTTGCAGCCATACAATATACATGCTTGCCTGTTTGCAGCCATACAATATACATGCTTGCCTGTTCCCATCCACATATGCTTATTGTATGGTAAATGGAGGCAGCCGTGATCAAGCAGATGCTTTATCGAGCTCAGGTACTCAGCTACTGCTCCTCTCTATTACCCCTGGCTAGGCTTTCACACTGCTGTCAGCTCAGAGTGATTTTTTTTTTTAAGGGGGAGGGGGATTAAGATTGACACATCTTGAGAATCCCTGGAATGTCAATAAAACTGACACTTTGCACAAATGATTGCTCTGGATCAAAGAAAACTCTCCCACCATTCATTACAGCTCTTAAGTATTCCCTCACAATTACCACATTACCGCTCAACTGTTTATGGATCCTTGCTGCAAGCAGATAGATCTTCCTTCCACCTGCCTTGTGCACAGCTCCCAGACATCTTCAGTGTGTAGGTGCAGGGATAGACTAGGAGGCAGCGGGCGCCTGAATATTGGGAGCAGAGCTGCTTTGTTCTATGGGCATGAGTGTGATCATGTCTGCTACAATTGCATGGATTTATTATATATGCAATACATAGTGCAGATATATACGTCTACTGCTATATTAATAATTGGGCTTCTTCTTCTCCCCATGTAAAGCAATGCGTTAACCTTTTCCCTCTCTCTTTGCAGTGACACCGTGGCCCGCACATTGTACAACAAGTAGGAGAGGTCATCTCTAGATAAAGCCTCTTTGACAAGTGAGGGCTAGGACAAGTTGGACAAGTGCTCTGGGGCCTGTCTATAGACGACATTCCCCAGACAGGGGGTCACTTTATTTTTTGTCCTCTTGTATTGACCAAGCCTGCAGGATACTTCATCCTATACACAGTAATGAGCGATTCTGGTGCCAGCGCGTTTAACCCTATAGTTTGCACCGGTTCTTTAGGAGTTTCCTAATATTGAGGTATACCTTGTAGCAAGGAGGATAACACAATCCAGAAGGATGTGAGTGGAGGCTGACAGCTAGGATTTGCCCACACCATATAGAGCCTGTTACTCCTCTCTCCCCACATCTCTCTCTCTCTTTTGTTGTCAAGTCGAATTGATAAATGAAGTGCAGTAAAAATCTGCAAAAAAAAAAAAGAGCTGAACCCTTCATTTGTGTTCATTTGCATTAAAGTGCTTGGAACAGCTGTTTTCCTTACAGGACCAGAGAGACTGCTATCTGTTTCCTCGGTGTGTTTGCCCTGCCTCCCGGGGTGAAATATTTAAGATTAATTACCTTAAGGTGGTGGGAGATGTGAGAATGGCTTTTTATATTTTACAGGGGAGGGGGAGAGAAAGAAAGAGCTGCTGTCTGAAATTCAGAGGTGAGGAAGGACATGTGCACTACAAGGGCTTTATTGCTGGATCATGCAGGGGAATGGGGAATCTTTAAATCACAAACTGGTTCCTGTGGGGGAGGCAGGCTAGGGTGGGATAATGCAGTCTTTATAGTAATTAATAGAATTTTTGTTTGCATGTTCTACGGTATTATTTATATTCTATTTTTCTTCATTTATATAGCAGCAACTTATTCCAAGGCGCCGTACGGAGATTATCACCATCATGTATTATGATCTAGGCAATCTGCACGCCATGGGCTGGAGATAGCCCTTGCTCCTCCATGTTATCATTAACACAGGCTTGTTTGATCTTGGCTGGTAGCTTTCTTATGGAAACATTGTAATGTAACATTTCAGAGCGAGAGAAAAGCTGCAAGTGAAGGCAAAATTAATTAGAGAGCTCTGTGGCCTCTTTACCTAGCAGCTATAGCAAGGCTTGTCAAGTCGATTTTATTTGCACACAATGGGAATGATTTATTTTCTCTTAGAAAGGAGTGGGCTGGAGCAAATGTGAGGATGAAGGAAAGGGAGAGAGAAAAAAAAAAGTTGGAGAATTCCTTGAACTATTCACAGTGGAGATGGCTAATCAGTATTGAGGCTCAGGGCACTGGGCAGCTGTTTCAATGCGGGTTCTCCTTTCATGTGAAGCTGTATGGAAGCGCTCAATTAAAAGCCTATCAGTTTGTAAGTAAATCAACGCCTATCAAAGTTGTCACATCAAACAAAACGATTATTATTGCAGCCCGCCTACCCTATTAATCTCCTACTTGGATAATCCCCTTGACAGGTCAGGCTGGTGAGAGTGAAAGCCTGGACAGGATCTCCCTAATCTGGGCAGGGGGAAGGCATGGAGCTGCCCTGCTGTATAGGGTACCTCTCCATGCCCTGTGCAGAGAGAAAAAAGTATAGGCGTAATATATTTTATTATATAGGGAATGCAAAAAAATTAATGTATATATATATATATATATATATATATATATATATATATATATATATATAGTTATCACTATTCAGATCACATCTCTATGTATAATGATGTCATTTAAAGCAGGAGTAGATGAGATTTCTATTAAGGTGAATGCATGTATTTGTTGAATGGCTGAATGCTCCACAGTATAATAGAAGCATTGCATTGTGTGCATTGGTGCATTATTTCACATATATACCATTGCAATCACCCTCCTTGTATTGCCTTATTACTGGGGTTCAATAACAACCCCCTAAAACCCAGCGTCTCCTTCACACTGGAGCAGCCCCAGCTAGCTGGCAGTCTTCTAATTGCATCTGATCTATTAGATTTCTCCCTGGCTGCCCCCTCTGTTTATGATATGTGGCCTTGCAGACTGTATTTCTCCCTGTGCTGAGTGTAATTTGTCCTAATCGATTTTGCAGTAGAATAGAAGTTTTTAGATAAAGTGGAAGCAGTGATTTTTAAGGCAATGTCACAAAGCTTCCACTTTCACACCTCAACCCTCTTTGTTTATTCATTACCTATTGAATGGCTGACACTTTCCCTTGTAGCACAAGTGACAGGACGCCTTCAATGACATTGCTTTATGGTTATCATTTAGCATTTTATTTCCAATGTGAAAAAAGCAGCTTTTCTCTTCTCAGACAGCTTGATTGAAAAGCAGAGATTTCAAAGCATAACTCGGCTCTTTTCTCTATTTACTATAGAAGCCTGTGGGCTGACTGGGGGAAGAATAGCAGCAGCACATATTTAGTTACAGCAATCCTTCAAAAGTTCACAAAGTCAAATAAATAAAGAGACAATCTTGACTTTCTGCTCTTCCCCAGATCCGCTGCCCTGCCTGCTTTAGTGACAAACTGGAAAGCCCTGTGTGTTGTGTACTGCTAGTGTTGTCACCATGATGTCACAAAGATTTCTGGAACCGCACAAGATAAATGTGTCCACAACAAGGACATTCATTCTCTGTAATACTCTGTATACTGCTATTAATTATGTACAGGGTGTGCTGCCTGCGACTACATATTCTTTACCATGTACACTCATTTCTGACATGCACCTCCAGTATCCCTAACTACATAGCCTGCAAATGAAGCTGTATACAGTGAAAGATCTAGAAGATGTGTATTATATTTTGTATCATTCATATAATCTATATATTGTCATGTATAGGGGTTGTACTTTGTGCGATATGCAGTATATAATTCTATTTCTATTAAATACTACTTTGTATGTTTTCAGCCTGTTCCTATTTTCTATAGGTGTTACATGTTAAATTATATTGTATATATTGTGCACTACATGTATGATACCATCTTAATAAAACATGATATATGTTAAATGCTATTTATTATATTCACATAAGCCATGTCATATATCTGATCTAAATGTGTACAAGGTTCAATATATATCCAAATTGTAAACTGTTCTAAAATGCATTTGCTTTATATATTGCGAATTTCACGTATAAGTGTATACAATATGTGAAAGGCATATATTTAAATTTGTAAAATCTGTATGCCATGGCGTATATACTAAATATATATCATACATTAATATTACATATTGGGATGAATATTCAAAATATAATATTTAAAATTTAATACAGAAAATTAATATTAGGTCTCCATCGTTCTGTCTTCTTTTTTCTGTAATTTAAATTTAATTTACATTTTTTATTTTAAATATAACATGCATTTTGTCCGGCGTTTTAGAGGTTTTTTTTGGATAATTTTGTACATTTTTTTTTCTTGTATTTTTCAAGTCCAATAGAGAAGCCTATTAAAAAATTGCGCTACCCTGAGAATTTTATATTTTGAAAAAAAAAAATCCACTACACATTATGCAAGTAGTAGTCTATTTTTTAAATTTACATAGATTTCTAACTAAGATCTATCCATTAAAATAAAGCAATTTTTTTTTTAAAAAAACAAAAACTATAAATATTATAAATTCCATCTTTAAAATATGGACAGTAAATCTGATGCATTTATATCGCTGGTCTTGGATGTAATGATGAACTAAAATGTAACCAAGGCAAATCAGTCTAAGCAACGAAGATCCGGTCAGAATCTTACTTTCATGTCGGCCAGTTACAAAGTATCTAATTTATTTCACATTTTTGCCCTTTTAATATTCATTTCAGACATGCATGTCCTTTCCAAATTATGTTTTCAACAAAGACCATTACTATGTTCTTATGATAAAATGGTCCCTATGTCAAACTTTATATCCCCCTATTGTAAACTATATTTCCCTATAAGTAGCAATTTCTGCAAAGTATCTATACTAACTGTACCACTATTTAAGGGATTACAGATAGAAAGTCTAAAAATCCCATTCCTACTTCTATTATGTATTTGCAACAATGAATACATTAGTATTTAGTGTTCCTTTAGATATGTTTCTATGTCTCCGCCCGCCATACATGCAATAGCATTAGCAGATCATCCAAGTTTGCTTTCTAACATGTAGCACACATCATGTATGTTGTACGCGTGTTCTGTGTTTTTTGCAGGCCTTGTATTTTGCATTTGCAGAGTGAAGGGGGACCCTAGCCTTACAGGTTACCATGTTCATCCTTGTGGTGTACCCGCCCACGTACACATGTAATGAATGTCACTTTGCATACAGGCATTTTCCCCTCCTGAGGATCATTAGTGCAGGCATAGTCATTTATCTCCACACTCATCAGCAGCCCTCCATAGCCATATATCATGGGAGTGAGGTGCAGTAAAAGTGCAGAATGATCTATAATGATGTAATATATACATTAAAAGGGTGTATGGGTGATCAGAGTTTTGCTAAAAATGTAAAAGGCCCTCTTGATTGATAACAGGGTAGCTGTTTTTCCGCAGAGCCTGTCAGCTCTTGACACAATGCCTGAGTTATTAGGGCAGAGAAGGGCAGCCATAAATTTCCCGCGTCAGGCAGAAAGTCTCTTTATTGTCTGCATGATGGATTGGTCTCTGTACTAGACTCCAAATACTTCGTATCACCCTTAAATGGGAACACATTTTTCGTGGCCATAATTCATGTTTTTTAAATAGAAAGTTTGAAATGCCTGCCTATATTTCACCAGCCTGACATATTTATGAATCACTCCCTGCATGCAAATATAATTATTTAAAACACTGAGGTGACATATGGGTTAGAAATGTTCCAACTGCTGTTAGTGGAGTGCTTTTTAATTCCCCAAACTGAGCATTGATCTGAGAGCTGTTCTCTGCCTCCTGCTTGCTATGGGGTTTTCTGCAAGGAAACGGCTTTAACTACTTGTCAGCCGGGAGCTGTCAGAACAGATGAAACTTTTCTACCAGTATATAGAACATGGAAATGGGGATGCTACATTGTAACAGTGTGCGCGTATCGTACCGTATATAAATATATGTACAGGAAAATATCTGTTATGGTCCTTCAACATGAGCAGATAAATTATTTATATTGAACATCAATCGGCAATAGAACAAATCTCTCGAAGCTTATTTTATTATATTTACGGGGTGAAATTATTAAGAGATTTTTAATTTTTTTTAAAATGTAAATTGTGAGCCCCATATCCCTATCAGTATGTCTTTTGTAGAATGGGAGGAAATCCACACAAACACGGGGAGAACATACAAACTCCTTGCAGATGTTGTTCTTGGCGGGATTCGATCCCAGGACTCCAGCGCTACAAGGCTGCAGTGCTAACCACTGAGCCGTGTCGCCCCTTAGTAAGAGATTATTGTACAATTGTACGACGGTTCATTCCTCACAGTTTCCATTATTGTCCCCGGTAGATCCCTGTTTATAGGAAAAGATTGCAACGCTGACCAATAATACATTGGTATCGGAGCATGAGATTACGGTAACAATTATTAAGCAAGTTATTAATCCAGCTGGACATTTACAAGTTTCAAGAGCCAATAATCTATAGCAAATAGGGTTGAGCGATCGGGTTCGGAAAAAAAGATCGGATTCCGAGTAAATTTCATGATCGTGTTTGGAATTCCGATCCCAATCTTTTCCACCAGGATCAAGGTCAGAAGTTATCGCAAGATCGGCTCAACCCTATTCATGTATATATCATTAATAGGGTTGAGCGATTGCTCTCGGGAAAGATCGGGCCCCGATCGGCGATCAAGCAAATTTCACAATTGGGATCGGCTGGAAAATGATCAGAAATCGGATTTTAAAATCGATCCGGAAATCTCAAGATTAGCTCAACCCTAATAGCAAACAATGAACTGATTTTTGACCCAGGTTAAAGGAGCTTTATTCTTAAGGTAAAGTCTTAAGGGGACTTTATATAGATTCTTATTTGATTATATGTCACTTTCCCAATTATAAAAGTGCTTTGGAATATGCCCGAGCTTTATAAATAAAGATTATTAATTTATATTGCATCATGTATAATATATATATATATATATATATATATATATATACATACACATAAATATTAGAGATGAGCGAGTAGTATTTGATCGAATACCTCGCTCCCATAGGAATGCGTGTAAGCGGCCGAACACCAAGGGGTTAAGCGCAATGAATAATCACTGCGCTTAACCCCCTGGTGTTTGGCCGCTTACACGCATTCCTATGGGAGCGAGGTATTCGATCAAATACTACTCGCTCATCTCTAATATTAATATATATATTAACATATCGGAAACTATTGAAGGGTTAAAGAAAGGAAAAACCATGAAAAAGATTGGAAATATTCTTTTACTAAAAAAGTAGTAGATACTCAGACTAGACTTCCAGACAATCTAAGTGAATAATATGATAGTTACATTTCGTGAGACGGAGCTGTCTTAGAATCATATCAGAATGATAACAGTGTCACTATACGGGATTAAATCTGATTTGCAGAAATGTATGTCTGTATAGTTCGGAGAACAAAAGTCTGAAAAATCTGGTGAAGTCAGCTTTAGGCCCGGGCCCCATGTGGCTTATATTTACAGTCCCTTAAAAGTGGATGGGATTCTGTGAGAAAAACCGCAATGTGTTGCTGCCATGTTTTTTGCCACAGCGCTTTTTTTTTTGCTGCGGCCTGCTAACTGGGGCCTAAGCCTAAAATAGAAATCAAGATATAGAGTTCTGGTAATGGTAACTAAAATGTTGGTATAATTCATGTAAAGAATTAGAAAGAACTGGCAGAACTTGCACTTAAAGCAACCACTATGCCCAAATGAACCTCCGTTGCTAACCAATGCCAACTTAGGTTAGGGCCAAACAAAACAAATTGTGGCAAAAAAAAAATTGCGGAAAAAAAATGCAGTGGGAAAAAAACAGGCCCAAAGAAGTGCATGGAAAGTCACAAATGACACATGGACATGGTCGTATGTTTTGGGGAACTACTAGAGTGATGAGGCCTAGTCCACGTGACCTGACCTAGTCCAGAAACGTTCATGCCCAAAGCTTCTCATGCTTGTAAGAAAATTTAGAAAAATTCTAAGAAAAGGATAATACAACAGTCCAAACCCAAAAAGGAAAGACAACTGTCCAGCAGAGAACTATCTACTACTGTTTATAGCATGCAGCTGCCATGGAGCACGACTCCCACTGGTGACTCAAAGTAGCCCACATAGAGTTGCCATATAGACAGTCCTGTGACTCTAGATCTTCCATATCGGGTGTGGTCCAGAGAGATGGAAGTTGTCAAATGCAATATTGTGAATTCGGAGAAAGTTATGAAGAATGACCATCATCACAGTATCCTGAGCCATCTGTAGAGAAGTATGGAGCACCTGCCACTTGCTGCACACAATCCCCCGTGCACTCTACATACTGGATCACTCACACAAGACGGTGGTTAAAGATACGCCTTAAGTCATCCAAACCAAGCCGAGGGAATGACCACAACAAATGTGGGGAAAGACCAAATGCTTCATCAGCCTGGATAACAAAGGGTGCTGGAGTTGCAAATGATTTGGCAGTGGTCTAGTTTCCAGGATGGCAGGCTGGTTGGACTGAAGCTATTCACCTATTGTGAGAGGGCTCCCATAGACCCAAATATCTACAGTTAAAAACTGGTAGTTGATGCAAAAGCCAATAGCACCGCATAGAAAAACGATTTATATTTGTAGTTCTGGGACCCTGAGTGAGATGGCTTCTTAACACAAATGTGTTTCCATCCAGCACATCTGCATAGTTGGAAAAGCCCTGAACAGTCTAAATCCAGTCTTCCTCCTTGGGTCTATCACTATCAATCAATGCCAGATGAGTTCACAGGTCGCTCTGAGGATTCACAAAATGGTGGAGGATCCCAGCAGAAACTTGAAATGCAGTGATGCCAGTGAGTTTCCAGTTGCCAGGTATCTGAGATACAATGAAAATCAACAAAATAAAAATTAGGGCAGGACAAAATAGTATCTTAAACATCATGTGAAATTTCAAAGAAGTTGGAAGTTTGGGACAAGCTAGTGACATTGTTTCCTTCCATTTTTTTTGCAGATACATGAGTTCTGATGCACGTGGATACATTGCAGACCGTTTTTGCTGAAAAATGGCATGGATGCAGAAGAGAAATGGACCACCGATCTGCTTATTGCGGACAGTAAAAACCACTACAGTCATGTTTATATAACCTTAAACTGATTTATTTTTCCTGCTATTTGAGAATGACATCAATATGACATCAGTATAAGTTCATAGATGTTATGAAAATTTGTTCCATCCTTAGTCTTCACAATCCACTTTTCACCAAATTTGTAGCCAGTGGGTACAATTAGAACCATCAAAACAATATATTTTTATCTTCTATTTAGAGCTAATGTATGTGTAGCCACCGTTACCAAGATAAGTTACCTTAGACATGGGCAAGATTCGTTTTAGGTTCAGGTGGCTCGGATTCAAGATTCTTTTTGGGTCAAACAAGTTCGGTACAAACCACGGAGACATAAAGTGTCTATGGAATAACAGATGGTAAAAAGTCCCGCATGACAATATCAAGTAGGGAACACATAACAAAATGAATAAACAATAATGAACATAAACACTTTAGGTAGGACCCGTGTTCAAAAATGTCCAAATTGTTACAATATAACAATATACCATCCCTCTAGTGGGGAAAAAAAAAATAGCCAAATTACTTTTTTTCAACATGTTGCCTTCTTAAATTTTTTTTTTAACCCTAGGGAGTCTATTGAACCAATGGTGGTCGTTGGGACAACCGACCTGGACCCCATAGCTCTTTTTGTGAAAATTGAACAACTGTTTTCTACTGAACGTTCCAAGGCTGTGGCTGACTAGACTAAACAAATCCAGGACCTTGGGTCTTGGAAATGTAAAACCCATCTTAATGATTATGCTAAAAAATTAGACGCCATTTATCTCAGATTGGAGGACTTAGAAAATAGATCTTGGAGAGCTAATATACGCTCTCCATAGGTGTGAAACAGTTACTTCCCCTTCCCACTATGTTCCACATAAACTTTATTCATAGAGCATTAGGTTGCCCTAAAAATCCAAATATACCCAGGGAAATTATTCTCAAATTACACTATCCAGAACTTTGTGATCAAATCTTTCCCTGAAACCTCCAACCTTATCCCATCATGGCCCTGTCTGTTCAGCTTTTGAGGATTTGGCACCAGCTGCCTTGGACAGGCACAAAGTCACTCTTGCTCTACAGAGAGCTCAGATACACTATTGTTGGGGATTCCCCATTCACATTGCATGTTCTCTTAATAACAATGACTCCGCTCCTTGAAGGAAGGTTTCCAAATTCTATGACGTGAAGGACTTCAGTTGACTGCACCAGATGCTGCTGATCCTCTTCCTCAAAGACCCTTACGTGTCTGCCAACCAAAGCGCAAGCAACAGTTGGGTCCTGCCCAACCTCCACGTCCTACAGGAGTCTAGTTGCTTCCACAATAAGTATCTGGACAGTTATTGTGTTCCCTTTCTAAGCCATACTGTATGAACATTACTAATTCTAGTACTAATTACTGGTTTTTGGATACGTTACTCATGGCCTTCAGTTTCCGGCTTTGGCTATTCCCTAAATTATTTCTCGCTATTATTGGCTATGCTCCCAATCATTCTAAGAACAGGGGGAGTAGGTGTTCATTAGGAACGCGGTTCCTCTGCAGGTTGACGCTATGCAGTGGGAGGTACATCATTATCTCCTACAACCTTTACGGCCACCTGGTCAACACCTATGCACCCAACGAGTCTCCGATTGCCTTTTCTCATGAGTTGCGTGACCTGCTAGAAAGGTTAGATCCCTCTACGATAATTTGATGTGGTGATTGTAATTTTACTTTCAATTCAGTGTTAGACCACTCCTCTCCCTCTGCAAATAAACCATCCTCTAAGGCCAAAGGAGAAATATGTAGAGCTCTTCAGTCCCTTAGTATTGCCGACTCTTGGTCTGACTTTAATAGGGAATAGAGAGGTAACACCTATTTTTCCACGGCCCATCACCATTGTACTAGGATAGATAGCATTCTCCTCTCTACCTCTATGCTCTATAACCTTATTTGTTCTCTTCATGTGAACTGTGTTTGGTCATATCATGATTTAGTTCTGGTTGACATCAACTGCCAGTCACTTCCAACAACCCCTTCTCAATGGCGCTGAAATGAATCTTTGTTGACAGATCCTAGCATTAAGCAAAGAATCTCAGATGGTCTTACCAAGTTCTTTACCCATAATAATGCCTCAAATATTAATACAGCTATTAATTGGGTCACTTACAAAACCTATACTCCGCCCGTCCCCGGAGAGTGCTACCTTTTTCGGTGTGGCCTGCTGGGGAAGCAGTATATCAACCAGGGACAGAAATAGACTTGACAGGCTGATCAGGAGGGCCAGCTCTGTCCTGGGGAGCCCCTTGGACCCAGTACAGGTGGTGGGTGACAGAAGGATACTGTCTGTGGTGACCTCCATGCGGGAGAACAAATCCCACCCCATGTATGGGACCCTGATGGGACTTGGCAGCACTGTAAGCGACCGTCTGCTTCACCCCAAGTGTGAGAAGGAGCGCTATCGCAGGTCCTTCCTTCCAACCGCGACCAGGCTGTATAATCTACATCAGACCAAACGAAGAGCTCTCCGCACAGAGAACTAATGATTATGAGGATGACCATGAGGTCTTCCTCTTTCTCTTCTGTTTTTCCTTAGCTGCCATGGACTCCTAGTATATCTTCTCTTCTCAGCTTATCTGTGTCTACGTCTGTAACATATTACTCTGTATTATCCTGTATCTGTATTACTATGCTGCTGTAACACGCTGAAATTTCCCCAAGGTGGGACTATTAAAGGATTATCTTATCTTATCTTACCTTGCTCTGCTTCCTCCACCTCCCTATTGTAATGGCTACCCAAGCTTTCTCACTGAACGACGCTATAACCAGAGAGGAATTGGATTCTGCTCTTGACGCCCTTGCAAATGGCAAAGCACCCGGGCTGGATGGCTTCTCTTCCCTATATTACAAAAAATATAAAACCATTCTTGCCCCACGTCTTTTAAATGTTCATCCACATCCTGCAGGTTGGTAAATTCACTCAGGACTTCCTGAGTGTGACCATAATGGTTATCTATAAACCAGAAAAGGTCGGCACTAACCCCTGCAAATCATAGGCCCATATCACTTCTAAACTTGGACAAAAAGGTTTTCTCCTCTATTCTTACTTTCCAATTGAACACACTGCTTCCTTCCTTAGTTCACTTCGACGAGGTCAGGTTTATCCCAGGTAAACAGACATCAAATAATTTCAGGAAACTGCTAGCACAGGCTTTGGGCCTGTATGGCAACAGGCTGTTACTGCTAGCACAGGCTTTGGGCCTATATGGTAATATCCCAGACCACGTGACATCTGAGACATTACCATATAGGCCCAATGCCTGCTAGGAATAACATTGGATCCCAGAGAGGTGAGTAACAGTGTTTGTTACGTTCCCTCATCTCTCCTGGGGCTTCGATTATTATACTTGGGGGTATAATAACAACCCCCCCCCCCCCCAGAGTATAATAATAGTTCATGGGTGTGCAACTGTGGGGCATAATAGTTGGGCGGGAATAATAAATCTTGAAGGGTATACTGTGGCCCCTGTAACCTCTATTATGCCCCACGGTCTATTGTGCCACTGTGGGGCATAATATAGGCTGCTGGGGCCGCTGTGGGATATATATACGACTTATATGGGATATATATATAGGGGTTGTGTGCGTGGAGAAGTGAGGAGTCAAAGATGTTGTTGCAAACTTTACAGAGTCAAGTCCCAGCTGGAAGAAGTGGTCATGGCGGTCCAAAGGGAAGAGATGGGAAATGTGGGAAGACATCTCCTGTGAGTATTACTGCACAAAATATTACTGCATTGTATTTATTGTAATGTTACCGCTAAAACCTCCAACCCCCCCCCCCCCCCCCGCTGTCTGAGGCGAATGATCAAAAGATGAACACCCGGCCCGGACTCAATACCGGGGGGAGGGGGGTTGGTGGCATCTTTTGATCGTCCGCCTCAGGCAGCAGAGAGGCTAGGTTCACCACTGGTCAAATGGTTCATATTATAATATAGATGTACACACTGCCAATGTTTGCATACACTCCTTGCTCTATCATACACACCTTGACTTACGCCGTGCAGCTTAATGCAAGCAGGGACGATGCTGTGGCGTCATTGGCATCCAACTATACGGAAGTAACTAAGAAGGCCACGTACTGTGGAGATAGGGGACAATATTCTGTGCGATGAAGCACTGATAGGGAATCATACTGTGATTGGAGGGTGGTAAGGGGTTTACTGGTCCCAAATGCAGTTTTCATACTGATGACTAGAGATCAGTGATGCAATTCAGGAAGAATTTTCCAAACGTTTCAAGGTTTGACTCAAACCTGAAACTTTTGGGGTTCGTCATCTGCAAACCGGAATTGAAACTATTATACTCTTGGGCTCCTATTGCTATAGGATATCCGAAATTCTTCTAATGTCTTATCCAGTCCATCTGGATTTAGGCGATATAGGCTTGTAACGAGTTTTGACCAATTCCCAACACTCCATTATGACAAATCTTTAAAACGTTATCGCAAGAAAGTGTATAAAGGCTTAAAACCAAAGAAGAACGACTGCAGGTTTAACGTCGGCGTACACAATATACAAAATCTAGAGCACTAAGAGGCGCTCACAACTTTAAATCATACGGTGATTTGATATGATCGACCAAATGGCAGCACGGTGCTCTACTTCCAGCTTTCAGATGTAACAGAAATGGCCCAAGCTTTCAACGCTTCTTATAAATGGATTTCTCTTTTTGGAAAGAGAAAGTATTAAGCTTATAATATGACTGTATTGATCACCCTGCACTGTTCCAATAAGTGGGGCATTTTAAAAAGAGACAGATTTCTTTCTCATGCTGCTTATTTACCATTATTTCCAAACCTTTGAGAAAACTGACATAAGTTCATGACTCTGAATGGCTGAGTTACTGTTTGAAGCAGCAACATTTTGTTAAGTTGCCAGCTCTGAGCACACGTAAGATACATTGTGGATTTTTCTTCTTTGTTATATTTCTACCCCATAGTTTTCATTTACAAAAACTGCAGTTGGTTAATGTTTTACTTACTTATAGGGAGTCTGTCGCCAGGGTGAAGCCTATAGGACCACCAACACAGTTAGGGGGCGTTTACACTTGCACCCCTGTGCGCCCTGTGTCATTTCGCCAGGTTTCTGTCCTAAGTCTCAGAGAAACTGGATAGGGGACGGTCACAGGGGTGCCCGTGTGAACGCCCCTTAGATAAGTCAGGCGTGGGAGAGGGGTTTGGGGGGGTCAGGGGGGTGCCCGGGGTCACACCGTAGTGGGAGTAGAGGGAGAGGAGTTTGGGGGGGGCCGCACGGGGACGTGCGGGAGGAAGGGGCTTGAGGGAGCTGCATCAGGGGCACGTAAGGGGTGGTTACAGAAGAGGAGTTTGGGGGTCTGGGAGCGAGCGGGGGGGGGGGGGGGATCATGGGAGGGGGGTTGGGGGAGGGAAGGGGGCATCCAGAAGGTGGTTGCGCATGCATATACAGACATGTGCAACAGCTGACACGCGGGCGCAGTTGGATTGTCGCCAGCAATGACACGAGGACAAAGTCGCGGGCAGATGCTTATATATATATATATATATATATATATATATATATATATATATATATATATATATATGGAAAGCTTAGGAAGAGAAGTGTTTGCATGTAAAAAATCTAGCAGTTTGTCAACTGTGCCTAATAGGCTAGCACTTCCTCATCATAGAGATCACTTACCAGTAGTAATCTCATTGTCATTACAGACAGGATTACAATGAAACATTAAATCTATGTATAGATGATAAATATCACAGAGTATGTCTAGAAAAGTCATTAATGAACGTAATATGTCTTTTATATCCTATGGGCCATGTGGCTGCTGTAAAGCAAATCTGTAAATCCTGGAGGCGAAAATGCAAACGCAGCAAAAAAGCAATAAAAGGGATTTTGTTCTCATATGGTTTTTAGACTATGTTCCCATTTTGCAGAAACTCAGCACTTTTTTGTTGCCCCAGCCCTAGATGAGTGCAGCTATGTGTGGCTCTAGCCTGAATGCCTGAATTCAGAAGAACATTGCATCCTATCAGATTGTAGATTTGCACATGCTTCCCCTAGCTATTGTCATTGACAATACTCATACAAGGGATTCTTATCATATTATGTATACAGCTTATACCTTAAACATAAATGAATCAAGCCACAGATAGAAAGTAATATATATAATTCACAAGCACGCAAATCATTCCCTTAATTGAATTCTCTATTTGCTTTAAACTCAATTTTACAACTCAACAATTGTAATTGACAGAATTGCAGAAAAAAACAACAAGTGATACATTTGCTTTTTCACACATTTTAGCTCACACCTGACAAATGTCAGTTTATGCAAGAAAAAAATAAAGTTTCCTAAAAATACTTATGTGTGAAGTGAAGATTATTAAACAGCGATCATCAGGAATGCAAGGAAATATCTTCATACCATGTAAAGAATTGTTTACTGGAAATAGATTGTCTATAGGAACTATTAGAGGAAGAGATAAAAACATGTACACAAGGTGAAATAATGCAGATAGGCCAGGCTCCTGCAAGGTTTCCTTTGTTGATAATTTTGTTTTTTTTAAAAAAGATGGTTGGAAGATTTCTCAGGTGTCTACGGAGACATAACACTGTTTTTGATGCGTTTTTTTTTCTAGAGACATGTTCACATTGATGTTAGTACACAGGCATTGTTTCAAATACATACATTTTATTGGAATCCTAGAAGCAATAATATTTGTTTATGCTATGAGTAAGCGGAACTCACTTTGAAAGGGATCCTATCAATCAGAAGTAATTTTTTCTGCCTAGCACTTTGGAATAGCCTTAAGAAAGGCTATTCGTCTCCTACTTTTAGAAGTGGATTCCGGCCCGCTCAAACAGCACTGGCGGCATCCCCAATGCTGCAAGAGAACTCTGCAGCACCACCTCCATCTTCTTCAGTAACGTTGTCTTCCTGTGTCGGCTTTAAAAATTGTTGGCCTCGGGAAGAGCCTACTGCGCATGCCCACAGGCCACAAGAAAAATGGCCGCTTACACAGTAAGGTCCATGCACATTGTGTGTATATCTGAGTTGGGGGTTGAGTTTGTCATGAAATACAGTAGGACGACGTCTGACTGCAGTCGTTTCTAGAGATGAGCGAACACTAAAATGTTTGAGGTTCGAAATCCGATTTGAACAGCCGCTCACTGTTCGACTGTTCGAACGGATTTCAAACCCCATTATAGTCTATGGGGGGAAATGCTCGTTTCAGGGGTACGCAAAATTCGATAACATTATACTTACCAAGTCCACGAGTGACGGTCGGGCTGTATTCTCCTTGAAGTCTTCTCCCGGCGCAGCGTCCCCGCGTCTTCTTCCGGCTGGAATTCACTCTGCCTAGGCATCGGGGCCTGAGCAGCGCCGACTGCGTTTGCGAGGGCATGCCCGCGCATGCGCAGTCGGCTCTGCCTAGGCCAGATGCCTAGGCAGAGTGAATTCCAGCCGGAAGACGCCGCGGGGACACTGCACGGAGAAGACTTCTAAAGGTAAGAGAAGAACCAGCGTTGATTGGCAGAATGTATAGCATTCTGCCAATCAATGCTGGTTCTGCATCGAACCTTAAACTTCGAACAGCCAGTAGTGTTCGATCGAGTATTTCGAATACCGTAGTATTCGATCGAACAACTACTCGCTCATCTCTAGTCATTTCCAATAATACACATGATTATAGAGCAGGTCCTATTCTGTTCTGGTTTATCAGAAAGGAATGGATCCAGAAGTCCCAAAGTTGTGAATGTATCACAGAATGCAATCGGATGTCACACGAGTGTCATCCTCTGCCCCATCTTGGATATGACTAGCCTGTTAACAATAATTTGGTCACACTGGAAATATTCACCTGGTGGTTGGCAGATAAATATCAGTGTTTGGCATGATGCCCAAAAATCTGCCAACTTGCCCAGACTCACTGCACATCATTCCCAATGCCAGCAATGGTCAGCTGGTTCACAGGAAGCCAATTTATCTATCCAGAGAAATCCTATGTAAACATGGACAGAATGGATTTGAACCCAGGACCTCAGCACTGCAAGCATCAGCTAATGTGTAAGGCCAGCTATAGCGTCCATTATTTGATAGTTCCAGCACTGCTGTAGGATTATTTCCCTGTGATAAGAACAAGAAACATTAACGGTGATTTGCAGTTGTATCAGATCACACCATTCACACAGTGCTTTGACCTAAGGCTGCATTCACACGACCAAATTCGGGCTAGTTCACACGTATAAAAAGCCTTGCTTAATTTTGCACTGAAAATTCAGCGTCGCTTTTTTTTTACGCTGTTTTTTTGCATTGGACAATGTTTTTGACACTTTTTTTTACGCTGTTTCGGTTGCTGATTTTTTTTAAGCTTTTTTTTTTTTTTTTTTTTAACCAGTCCATTTTTTAACTAGCCAGCCCACTGGGCATGGCCAAAACCCACCCCTTTTTGCCTCTAGGCGCCATTTTAGCTCACAACTCAGCCAGAGCAGAGCTGACAGCTTTCTTTCAGAGCTGACTGCTTTTTAATATAAAAAAAAAAAGGCATGGAATCATGACAGGAAGAAGCCAACACCCAGCACCACTCCTCTGGGATGTGACTTCATAAAATGTGACATAAAAAAGCCTCGCTGTTTCGGTCGCTTTTTTTGCCAAAACAGCGGTAAAAAAGCGACCAAAATCAGCGAGGCTTATTTTCAGCGCCCCATAGACTCCCATTGATTTTTTCACGCGGAAAAAGGCTGAAGAAAGGTCATGTCGCTTCTTTTTCTGCTAGCAGAAAAAAGAAAAAAGCTAGCAGAAACAAAAAGCTAGCTGTTCACATAGGGCTCCATTCGTGTGGCTTATTTTGGTACGGGAAAAAAAAAAGCTTGCCAAGCTTTTTTTGGAGTTTTTTTTTGTAAAAACAGCTTAAAAAAAAAAGCCAGGCTGTTTTCCCCTCCTGTAAAGTGAATGGGCTATAAAAACAGCTAGTGTTTTTTTCCATGCGGTTTTTTGCAAAAAAAAAACAAAAAAAAAAAACGTTGCTTTTCGCCTCCCATTCAGTTCTATTATTTTTTTCAGACGGAAAACGCCTGAAGAAAGGTCATGTCGCTTCTTTTTCTGCTAGCAAAAAAAGCTAGCAATAAAAAAAAGTTAGCAGAAAAAAAAAAAGCTAGCTGTTCACATGGGGCTCCATTGTAAGGGGCTGATTTTGAAGCGAAATCAGCTGTCAAAATCAACCTCTTTGCCCCTGTGTGTGATCTCTACGTTTGTGCCTCTACGCAATACATTCCGCCATCGTCACCATAAAACACCGCCACTTTAAAAGGGAAGTTTTTTCATTTTTAAACCTAATACTTTGTATCTTATAGTTTTAAATATGAAATCAGATCTTTCCTATTTGTATTAGTTTATTGTTGATCTCGTGTCTCTATATGTCTCTGCAGTTATGTGTCATATAGATATTAGATAGATAAATAGATAGATAGATAGAGTGTGTATTTGTACCCTGCAAATTGTACAGCGCTGCGGAATATGTAGGCGCTATATAAATAAAATTTATTATTATATTATTAATTAATCGTTGCTGCTCATGGACTTATATAAAGATTGATATGACAGTCTTCATTGTATCATGTTACTATTGTAGTGTTTGGTGAGACACATTGATTAAGATATTGGGAAGTATCGTTTTTGGGTTTTTGATACATTGTTCACATTGATATTACTGCAAAGCATAATATATCTACCTTGTATAGAGAATAACCACACAACTGATAACATAAGTTCCATCTATTTCCCCAGAAACTTTCATCACTTGTATCCGCTTGGTGTTCTTCCTTCTCTTACCAGGCACTTTGCTTCAGTTGCAGCATGTGATATGTGACTTACGTGATTAGTCATGTGCCTGCCCTAATGTGGAGGGTCACATGACTGCTTTTTCCTTTCAGTTTCAAAGAAAACCAGAAGTGTTCGATCTTGTAGGAATCACAGTAAGATTCTATATTATCCTTTTATTTATAATGTTTGTGATATAACTACAATGTTGTATATCCTGTGTATGATGCTTTGCATAGCGGTGGGGTTTTATGGCGACGTATATTGCATAGAGGCACAAGGATACATACTGAGATACACATTTGCTTTGCATTTGGGTTTTTGATGTGCTTCTTTTATTGTAATGTTTGTGGTATATATTATGGCGATGCATACAGTATATTGGGAAATATATATTGTTTGGTTTTTGGTGCGAGACATGTTCGCATTGATGTTACTGCACTGACATTGTTTCAAATGGGGTCATTTTACTGGAATCCTAGAACCAGATTTTCCTTTTTTCTTTTTTGTGTTTCACATTATCGTTTTTATATATCATGCGGCGCTTTTAGTTTGTTTATGCTGTAAGTAAGCCGTACTAACCTCGAAACGCTTATGCCGGGTATCATCATGCGCTCCAAGCTTGTATTATAAAACGTCACCATTAAAAGTAACTTTTTAATAAAGAATTGTTTGGTGCTGGACTCCATTGCTTGACAATACTGCAATCCGGACCTCTACCTCTGTGGCTCCGGAACGCCGTTTCAGCATTAGTCTCTGTGGTTTTGGATTTGTATGTAAGAAATTTGGATGAAATGTAACAAATCTTTTTCCATCCATTAGTACATAGGAATTGAGCCAGCAGAGACCATGTCCAGCAACGGAGAGGAGACGATGACAGGCACGCAGGTGAGGGTAGGGGAGGATGTGACATCACTAGAGGGGGAGGTGTTTGGGTCACCTGAAAGGAGGCGTTACTCCTCACCTCAAATGGAGTTTTTGGTGGGAGAATGGGAGCTGAACTTTTTTTTATGTGAGTGTTATTTGCTGTGCAGTATCCCATCACTGGCTGCACCTGCTTCCTCATGTTATTGTTGCTGGTCGTTTATTGTATTTTATGTCACTATATAAATGGTCCCAGAGGTGGGACAACTATCTGCCCAATGGGCTCCTCTTATCTGCCTGGTGTAGTGGCTACCATCTGAGGGTGGTGGCTACACATAAGGTCTAGTGCTATAATCATATATACGGGAAATAGTTTGTCAAAAGCTGCACCGTTCTCTTGGTATTAATGGCTATATCCATAAGTACACAAGTACTCTTATCTATCTAGAGAATGTGTAAGGAGACAGGGCTGGTCCTGCCTTGGAGTCTCTCCATTCACTTTTATGGAATCTGTTCAAATAGCTGCTCAGGCAGCCCCAGCTGTTTTCATTAGTCCTGTGCAAGTGAATGGACAAATCTGTGCAAGTGAATGGACAAATCTGTGCATGTGCAGCCCTCTCTACTTTCACTGTGGCCATGAAGAAGCCCATGTGCTTCAGATTGGATTCTTTGGAAGTAGCCATAAATGCCAAGATGGGAAACCTGTTTAAATGCATACGATTTTTGTTTGCAATGGTTTCTCCTGTTGTTCAGGATTCTTTTAGTTCCAGGTGGCTTCTGTATCCAATCACAAGGCTCAGCAGTCACTGTTTCACAAACGGCCGGTCACAGCAGTCATGTGACCTTTGTGAAGAGGTTTCTGCTGAGGCTCGGATTGGATGCAGTGATTCCCTAGTACAAATGGGACATTACTAGGGGCAACATGGTGGCTCAGTGGTTAGCACTTCAGCCTTGCAGCACTAACCACTGGGATTCGAACCCAGCACTGGAGACCTGGGTTCGAATCCCGCCAGGAACAACATCTGCAAGGAGTTTGTATGTTCTCCCCGTGTTTGCGTGGATTTCCTCCCATTTCTACAAAGACATACTGATAGGGGCAAAAAATGCACATTAAAAAATGGGCCATTCCTGGTGACCTGTATACAGAAGACCGGAGCTGCTGCCGCTCTATGTGGAGGCTTGGGGAGAGGCGAGTAATGTTTTCTTATGTTTATAGGCCTCTAAGCAGCACTATTACGTAATAGAAATATGAGTTGTAATAACACCTTGGAGACCGTCAATCCTTGTGTGAAATAAAAAGCATGAATAGCGAATCTTACCTGTCAGATAACATATTATAGTAGCCCAGGAACACACTCTCATAGAAGTGAATGGACGTAGCCGGCACACTGGGGGTTAAGCGGCCGGCCACCGGCAAAGTCGGCGTGCCGGCCGCTTCCATTCATTTCTATGGGAGCGTGCTATTCGAAACGGCTGTTTCGAATAGTGTTCGCTCATCTCTAGTGAGCACCAAATACATATGTGAGCATATATTTTTTTCACAATTTCCAAAAATCCCACTGTAGGCATCAAAAGACAAAAAACCTAGTAGTGACAGCGTAGATGGAGGTTAAACAGCCTACACATTAATCAGGAAATGTTCAGTGTTTTTGGAAACTGATTCCACCTGACTCCCTTTCTGTTTCGTTCCAATGGGAGTCAGCCTAGTCGTACCTAGAGGTCACAATAATGCCTATATAGCTGTCCTAAATGCATGAAAAAGTGTTTTTACACATTGAAGAAAGTCTCGTGTATTAATATCCATGAGATTTATTTTAGGTATTGAACACCTAAGCGCTGATGTGTACAAGGTCTGTCCCTGGCCCGGATCATCAGGGTCTGAGCAGGGAGAAGAGTTTTTATAGACCTAAATGGAGCAGTAATGCACAAAGAGGGAGTCTCGCTCGTGATTGGTGGAGCCACTGGCATAGAACAAGTTAACAGGATGTAAACCTATGACCCCCTGCAGTTACCTGCTGTATTGTTAAGGTGGATGTCTGCACCTTAGATATGGCACCTGGTCTCTTCTACTTTACATAGTGTGTGTGTGTGTGGGGGGGGGGGGGGCCTTAGCCATGAAGTACAACTATGGCCACCGATTTTTCTTCCTCACCCCACATTGAGTGTTATAGGTATGGCTCCTGCATGGCGAGATCACAGGAGCCATCCATCATCTATAACAGCTGGGAACCTTGTGCAGCTTTCTAGGCCTGTCGTAAGGAAACAACTACTGAGGCTTGCCTGTATCAGGCCTCAAAAGTTATACACTCATTCTGCCATAGATTGTAGCAAAGTTGTAGCGGTAAAAAAAAGATCAAAATAGTACTTTGCCGTCGTTTTATCACCCCCCAATAAATGTAATAATAAGTGATAAAAACATCGGACATCCCCTCAAAATGTTATAAATAATAACTACAATAACTATATCTTCCTGTAAATTTATTATAATTCGCTGCAGTTTTCTGTCGTGAATTGTATATCGTTACTGGTGTAGATTTACGATCCAAAAGACTTGATAACAATGCATTATCGAAGAAGATTTTTGGTGCTTTTAAAATAATGCAAAATTTATATTTCAAGATTGCCAAGATAAAATATTTTCCTATTTTTAGGTATCTTACATTGGAAAAGATTGTACTAAGATTCCGTCTTTTCTAGCTAAAAAATATGGGCGCCAAGCAAAGAGATTAGATCTGAGCTTTAACTTATTAAGGTAAGTGAATCCTTCGTCATATTTTGAACAGAAATCTTCTTGTAATGTGCGGGTCTTTCGTTCCTAGTAAGTATTGATCCTTATTGGTTATGTGATTATTTCAAATTGTGAAATATCTTATCATGCGGAAGATTTTCTATTGAAAGTTTATTTTTTTTCTAAACTTTGAAATACAAGGTGACCTCTGAGGACTCAGTCTCCACATTAGAATATCCTATCGCTGTCGCATTGCTTGTTGAACTCCCACAAATGCACCTGGAGGGTCTAGCATGGCCCCCTGTTTCATGTAATTTGCATATCTCTACCCCCCATTGTTCAGATACAGGTGACTTCTCCTGTGGATGAGTATTAAAAAAACAAAAACCTGGGGGCAGGAAAATCCCTATTTAAAAAAACAAACAAACTCATTTCCTGCCCCTTCTGTTCTCATGCTGTTTAGGTTCCCTCCTAGTCTCTGCTTCATTGTCCCTCTAGACACACAGGGAACTGCTGTATGTCAGGAGAGACAAGAAAGCATTGGAATGGGAGTGAAAGTGAAGTTGATGAGGACAGTATTCTTCTTTAATTTTTTTTGCTCTTGGAGCACAGGGGATGTTCCATCAAGTCCCCCAAGCAGTGCTCTCGTCAGAGAAACCACACTCCTCTTCATGTTTGTGCTGTCCGTGTGCAAAGGGGGCTGATTTTCTTATTGTTCTAATGTCCCCATCCCCTTGCCAAGATCTTGCGCATGCGCAGGCTTCTTCTCTTCTCTTTGAGGTGTATGGAAGGCTGAACAAGTGGCACGTGTGCAGTATGCTCATACAAGCTGAAGACAGTAAGAGTGGACCACACATGTGTGAGAGTCCACTGAGGGGATGGCGCCCCAATTGAGAGTCCACTGAGGGGATGGCGCCCCAAGTGAGAGTCCACTGAGGGGATGGCGCCCCAAGTGAGAGTCCACTGAGGGCACGGCACCCCAAGTAAGATCAGCAGCTCAAAATGGCAGGTGAGCACTGCTTCAGAAACAGTACTACCATAGCATAGAGGATAAATTGCTGATCGATGGTGATCTGACTGATGAGAGCCCGTGATCTTGCAATTGGGGGAGTGCTTTACCCCTATTGTAAAGACAGCCAAACCCCTAGTGCTACCTATGGATAAAGGAGAAATATTCAATATTACCAGAAAGGCTGTGAAGTTGTAGCCAGAATAAGCAAAAAAGTATCAATTCCAACTCAATATTAGTAAATTAATTATATTAAATAATAAATAACATCTAACAGCAAATTTCATATAGAGAGCCATACAGTATATACCCACTCTCAGAACAACTGGATCAGATTTGAGGGCATTCGTGATGGTTATTTGTCTAAATGAATATATTTTGTGAACGTATATTTTGTAATTGGCCTTAATGTTGCTTATTTACAAAATAAATGATGTTTCTGTAATGATTCACATGTCTCAGATTTACCATACAAAGTACAAGTTGTTTATATGTCTGGAAAAGCATTTGGTAATGTCATTAATAGAAGAAAATAGAATATTATTTATTCTGTTATTAGTAGGACATAATCCATAAACCGACCTCTGTTATTATTATTATTATTATTATTATTATTTATTATTATTTTTTTTAAAGCTATTTAATGTGTTTGTCTGATTTTCTTAATATTTACCATGTGGAAATTGACAAGGCACGCATTTCACAATCTGCAGTTCTTTGTGCGGATTTTCCTATTTCGATGAGACCGGTGGAATAAGCAACAGAATCCGCAACAAACCTACAATAAAACGTGCGTGTGGATTTGTCACAGATCTATGTGTTGCAATTCTACAACACTCATTTTTATGTACGCCTATAGCTTTCCATTTTGCAAATTCTAGGTATAGAACAAGAACCTTTATGTTTGGTTCTGTTTCCATAAATATATTTTATATTACAGGTAACCTGATTATTTCCATGATAATGATGAAAAGCGTGACGTTACCGCTTTACTACAGTAGATCTGTTATTTCTAATTATTAGACATGGGCCATTTATGAAGGAGACAGAGCTGAAATAATAGTATAATAATATTCTGTGAATACGGCAGCCTCAATGGTCATGCTATTCGGGAGGGGGAACCCAGTCCCTCCATATAGCAATGGGAGAAGAACATTTTGGATTGAACATTTAAAAACCAATTCAGTGGAAAGAAGAGATGCATACGATTTCCTTCTAAACCCCTTCAAAATAAAAGTCACTGTAGATATAAAACGGTAGCATCACCATTAGTTGTAAACTAGCTACTTTTATTGTTTGTATACATTGAAGCGTTACAAAGGATACAGTGGTGTATATAGCATTCAATGTATCTGCAATGCAAAGAATTCAGTCTGCTGACAGGTCACATGCATCATATACTCGTCTTTTAAAAAGGACCTTTCACCACCTCCACCAACTCGAGTTCTTTTCACCCTTTAATAGGCACTGGTCCCCTGATTCCAGTGCAGTTGGTGTTCCCCAGTTATCACTGCAGTTAGTTTTGGTGCCTCATATACGAACAGTATCTAGTATCAGGCAAGGGGGCATGATTCTGAGCTTTGACGATGTTCACCTTTGATTGGAGCTCTGAATCACACCTCCTTGCCTGTTCCTGCCTGGCACCACCCACTTGACATTAGAGAGTCTTGTTATCACATCAGGCACCAAAACTAACTGCAGTGATTCTTTGGGATCTAGAGAAATACATCCATCTGCTCCAGAATCTGTAGAAGAACGAATATTAAAGGATGAAAAGAGCTTGAGTTGGGAGGTTTCAGCCCAACCCCACTGTGATGGAATCTGGCTGCCAAGTTCGGGACAATGTTTTGTGTGTTTGTCCTCTTTCCCCTTCCCCCTTTTGGTCATCAGATTAAATGCATGTTATTTATTTCGACAGCCTGGATTTCAGTACAGTGTGCGCACTGCAGTAAAGTGTTAAATAAGATTTGTTCTGCACGTCAGTCTCCTGTGTAGTTATGTGCCCACCCGTCACTTTGTGTGTGCCATCCTTTCTTCATTTCTAGGTCTTAGTTGGCCTCTATTACAGACTGTACCATTGGCCTGTGTTCTTGTATCTGTACAACGTTCATGCATGCAGTCACCATACAATCCATGCTGTACAATCTGGGTTATACAACTTATTTAGTTGAACTGTTTTAGGTTGTGTCTGTAAAGGAGTTGTCTTGTACAATCTCTGTGCCTATGCCTTATAGGACATAGGTTTGGAAAGACTACGACACTGTAGTTCCCCGACACTGTAGGAATCACTCACATTCAGGCGGTCTTTGTATTAAGTATACAGCCATTCAATTGAAAAGGACGTTTGCCAAGAGACTACCGTATTTTGCAGACTATAAGGCGCACTGGACTATAAGGCGCATTGCCCATGAGCGCCTTATAGTCCTGTCTAGGTTCATATATAAGGCGCACCGGACTATAAGGCACAGCGCTGTCCGGTGCGCCTTATATGTGATTGAAAGTGGCGGTCCGGCCGGCATGCGCAGTCGGCTCTAGCAGGCTCTTGCAGCCAGAGCCGACTGCGCATGTGTCTTCCATGATGCCCAAAGAAGACGACACAGAAGGGAGGAACACCGCTCAGGAAGAAGACGGCGCTGGATATAGCAAAAGGTAGGAAACGAATAGCCTTTTTTAAGGCTATTCCGACGTGGTCAAGAGAAAAAAAACTTCTTTTAATGGTAGAATCCCTTTAAGCGGCGGCCGCCGGCAAAGTCTGTGTGCTGCTTCCATACATTGCAATGGGAGCGTGCTATTCGAATAGTATTCGCGCATCTCTAACTTCAATTGTAAGAAGTTACAATTGAAGTTAGAGATGAGCGAATACTATTCGAATAGCACGCTCCCATTGCAATGTATGGAAGCAGCACGCAGACTTTGCCGGCGGCCGCTGCTTAACTCCTCGCGTGCCGCCGCTTCCATCCATATATAAGGCGCACCAGACTATAAGGCGCACTTTTGATTTCTGAGGAAATCGTAGGATTTTATGCGCGCCTTATAGTCCGGAAAATACGGTACACTTTCACACTTTCCTATACATGAGACCCTATGGATAGGGTTGAGCCGATCTTGAGATTTCAGGATCGATTTTAAAATCTGATTTCCGATCATTTTCCAAATGTTCTCGTTCCCGATCATGACATTTTCTCGATCGCCGATCAGGATCCGATCTTTCCCGATCGCTCAAGCCTAATTGTATATTATACACAGTATGGTTGAGCCGATCTTGAGATTTCAGAATCGATTTTAAAATCCAATTTCCGATCATTTTCCAAACGATCGCGATTGTGAAATTTGCTCAATCGCCGATCGGGATCTGATCTTTCCCGATCCTGATTGCTCAACCCTACCTATGGATATACTTGGCTTATATTCTGAAAGTATACTCAAAAACTGATATGTGAACAGAACCTTTGCTCGGTTCATGGTTATGCTTCTTCCTTAGTCTTTGGAGGCTTAAATGTGCATCAGTTGCTTCTCCAGGGATCTTCATGGCTACTTTGATGACCTGGAAAGATAAGGTCCATCCCAAACTGTTTGCTCTTCTTTCTTAATAGTTGGTAAGAACCTGCGCTAAACTTTTATGTCCTCAGAGCTGCAGCTATTGCAAAATGAGGACTTAACCCAAGGGTCACAGAAGAGAGATGGTTCGCTTATGGACTCTCCTCTTCATTCTTCACACCACTTACTTGAGACTAATAGAGCAAACCATGAAGTAAGTTGCACATGACCGCGTGATGTATTTATGGACGGGGATGTTTGAGCTGATCACATTGAATACATTGTGTGAGCTGTCTGGATACATTCGCTGCCACTTGCTCTGTTGGTATTCTCCTTAAAGATAAACATAGGATTGCTACAGAAAGTGATAGTGTAATTGTAAGTAAGTAGACGAGTGTGGAGAATAGGCAAAGTAAGGAGAGTGTAGTTATCTCTTGATAGAAATGCATATTTATCAGCATGGATGGCTGTTATTAATGTCGCTGTCATACTGAAACACATTTTCTGCATTTAATCCATTTAGTATGTGCATTATTTGGCCTGGAATGCCATGAGGACATCAAAGCCCCCTTAGGCATAAGAGCACAGTGCCCTGCTGGGGAAGCAGAAGGGAGCTTGATCAATAAACCTGACATGTTAATGCAGAGCAAATAGAATAAAAGATTTTTTTTTTATTTTTTTTTTTGACAAGACATGAAAAATCACCTTGTGGCAGCTGGCAGGCTGAAGCCGTAACAGCCGCATGGTAACGCTGATCTGACAAGCCAAAGGAGAGAGATGATGGTTATAAGTTGGTTTTGTTTCAAACTTCTTTCTTGACCTGTCAGATTCTGAAGGTGTCTGAATGGCTTTTTTTTTTTTTTTTTTTTTGTCGCGTGAAAATTGTAGTCTTAGGTAGTTATGGCGCAGTTATGTCTTCTTGGATTGTAAATGCTGTGGTTTTAATTGATTTCACTTTAGCTGTTGAAGCTGTCAGGCATTTATAATCCGTAAGTCCTATAGATACAGCGCTGGTATGTCATGCTTCAATGTGTAGTTATCAGGAAATTAATATCCTTAATGAACTGGTGCTTTCAAGCTAACAGGGCGTAAAATCCAACTTACCCTTTTCAATTGCTAATAGCCTATCCCCCTCCCTGTATTTAGTTTGGAGAACAGTCTTCCAACAGCCTGTTCCTTTGATGCCCGACAAAATGCCAGCTTTGCTGTGGGTACATTGCGTGATCAATTACAATAAATATAGTAATTACACTAGAGTTAGTAATTAACATAATTGTAGTCAATTACTACAAATACAGTGTACAGCTAAATAAATGAGAAGGGAGAAATTAGCAAGCTAATTGATTTATCTTTATCACGGCTTTGTTTCCTGTTGCATAGAATTAGTAGCTTTATTATTTTTTTCCCCACTTTTTCTCCCTTCCATTTTCAAGTCATTTGTTCAACCTATTGAAAGAGAATCTGTCTGATATTACAATAATTAAAATATTATTTTTTATAGTTTTTTTTCCAATTTATCTATTTTGTTAGGATTTCAGACTTGCAATGTCTATTATCGCGCTGCCGTACTGTATGTAGTGTAATGCTTCAAATTGGAAGGGTTAGCAAGGTCGCACAACTCTTAGAATAGAGCATCAAGATTAAATTGGTGTTTGTCCGACCGTCTGCACCCTCACAGATCAGCTGTTTGAAGGAAATACTGCATACCCTTTCATTGTTTGCCAGGCACAGGACTGTGCCTTTAATAATGGCTGTGCTTGGTGTTACAGCTCAGTCCCGTTAAGTGGGACAAACGTCTAATGACTTATATCAAGGTTAGGCCATCAATTTTAACCCCTTTAATTCATCTATCAGGGTGATAATTGTGTAATAAACTGCATAGAACCTTTCAGGGTTATGTTCAGTTTTGTACCAAAAGGTTTCCTAAGATAATGAAAGATCTCCTTGCAGCTCTTTTTCCATAGCAGGTAGATATCAGTGGGGCATCTCTCTGTGCTTTAGGTTAGGGCTTGACAGCTACTGTTGCCATGTTTTCCCCTGTAGCAGTCGGCTGCGCGACGCAACTCAAACCTGGATCTAGGTGAAGAAGAAGCCTATAGAGAGGAAAAAATCCATAAAATGTATTCATATTTGTTATGGTCAATACCTGCTCCTATCACAATGACAGTGGCTCAGTGACAGTTCCTATGTGTAATGCTGGCGGTGTGCTGACACCAAACATCCTGTCTCTGGAGTGGATACACTCTGTATCATAATGCTCACCCTCTGCTTTGCTCCAATCACTTTGCTCCTCCTCATTCTTATTTGGTCTCTTGTTCCTCTCTATCCTCTGCTACTTATACACATTCTGGCCATCTTAGCCTCTTAAAGGGCCAGAGCACTCACCAATATTTATGTCCCCAGCAAATCATTGCTGACCCTTCCCTATTTAAAGGGGTTTTCCCAACATGCTATTTTTTTTTATTAACTTGAGTACATCTATATATCTCACACCATCTGCTCTGTACCTATGACTCCACCCACCTCCTATATGCCTTCTTCCAAGACCTGCACCGCGATAGCACCATTACATGTTCTTCTTGCAATCTGCTTAGTATTGCAGACTACATTTCCCAGGTATACTTTGCACTGTGTGGCCACGCTGGCACATTTCTCCTAGCAGAAACCATTAATTCCTGCACTTGCTCCATCTGTTAGGATACATTCATGGTAATGTAGCTCTGATCTAATAGGCAACTATTGGAAAAGTCAAAGACAATCTGAGCACTCTGTTGCATAAAGATGGAGTACAGGTCGCATCCATTGACAACAGAGCTCAAACAGTGGTCAGATGAGGGGGATATTATTGGGCTTTTACTAGTGACATATACATTTTTGCAAATTTCTTTCAATAGGTGACTGATATTTAGAGATGGTGTTCAATCGAATTGATATTCGATCGGATATCAGGCCGTTCGAGGTATTCGATTCCAATAGAATACCACAAGGCAAACACACTAAAAATTCGTATCCCCTCCCACCTTCATTGGCACTTTTTTTGCACCAATAACTGTGCAGGGGATGTGGGACAGGAATTACGACAACTGAGGCATCGAAAAAAAATCGGAAAAAGTAATTGGCTAAATCAGGTGACCTCCAATTTATCCGAATAGTGGATTTAAGATCCGTGTCATATGAGACTGTGTGCGCTCAACACTGCTACATCTGAGATCGGACTGTGGACCAATCTTAGACTCCGGCACTCAGCTCTTCTACATCTCTGGTGTAGCAGAGCTTAGCGCACACTCAGCTCTGCTACATCTCCAGTGTAGCAGAGCTGTGCACTCAACACTGCTACATCTGAGATCGGACCACAATGGAGACTGCTGTGGACCGATCTTAGACTCCGCCTCCTCCGGCAGAACCAGCGTTGATTGGCCGAATGCTGTACTCTGTATGGCATTCGGCCAATCACCGCTGGTCAATGCCTTCCTATGGGAAAAAGTCAGCTCCCGCATATCGCAAGCTGACAGGGATCCCGACGAGATAGTGGTGAAATACAGGTACTTGGGCTTGTTAGATGCCCCCAGGCATGCTTCCCCTGCTGTCCCAGTTGCATTCCAGAGGTGTTGTCATCATTTGCTGAGGTGTCATAGTGGACTTGGTGACTCTCCTGAGTCGAAGTGTGGCTTCCCCTGAAACAAAGCATTTTTCCCCATAGACTATAATGGGGTTCGATATTTGTTCGAATAGTTGAATGTTGAGGGGCTATTCAAAACAAATATCGAATCTCGACTATTTTACTGTTCGATCATCTCTAGTGATATTTTTAAAACTTTTATATGATATGGTTGTTGTACCTGTTTCATTGTGCTTAGCCCTCTTGTATCAGAATAATAACATTCTGCAGTGTTAGACCTCCTGTAAGTCTGCTTGTATTCTAACCTGACCTGTGATTTGACCCCTTGAGCTTATTCCTGCCATACCTGTCTGCTGCTCCCGTCCCGTCTGTAAAGCTTGTCGACCTTTGATTGGAACCTGACCTCTGAACCTTTACCCCTGCCCTAACTACCTGCTTGCTACCTAATGGAGGTAAAGACCTGGCAGTCTCCATATAGACCATTAACATTCTGAAGTCCAGTCAACATTTTTTTATGAAATTTAAGTCAGACGACTGTGATGGTCAGATACCTCCTTGGTGGACTTTAAATATTCTTGGGATTGTTGCTCTCTTGAAAGGTGAAGACTTGATGTTTCTTCTAGAATTTTCCATGTTTTTTTCCCCTGCAGTGCTTTTTGGCTATGGCTCACTACATGGGACCTTATTGTTTATATAATGAACAGTTGTACAATTTTCCAATACTCTGCATCAATCCCTCATAGTTTTCTAGATCTCTGCTTGCTGTCATTTATTCTGCTTACTTCCAATGGATAAAAATTAGAGATGAGCGAACACTGTTCGGATCAGCCGATCCGAACAGCACGCACCCATAGAAATGAATGGAAGCACCTGTGACGCTGACTTTGCCGGCGTCACAGGTGTTTCCATACATTTCTATGGGAGCGTGCTGTTCGGATCGGCTGATCCGAACAGTGTTTGCTCATCTCTAATAAAAATCTAACCTTTGACGTTCAACGAACAATCCATGGTCTTTTAATAAGACAGATTACTGATTGTTGATCTGTATGATGATTTGAGTTGAGCCGATCTTGAGATTTCAGGATCAATTTTAAAATCCGATTTCCGATCATTTTCCAGCCGATCACAATTGTGAAATTTGCTCGAACGCTTATCGTAATCCAATCTTTTTCGATCCCGATCCTCCACCTTAGTCAATGCTTCTCTATGGGAAAAGTCACTTTTAGGGTTGAGCCGATCTTGAGATAACCTCCGACCTCGATCCCGCTGGAAAAGATCAGGATCGGAATTCCGATTGCGATCATGAGATTTACTCAATCGCCGATCGGAATCTGATCTTTTCTGATCCCGATCTCTCAACCCTGTTTTTGATTGGAATCATGATTTTCTTATTTTGGAAAAATGTAAAAAAAATAAATAATTTTATTCGCTAGATTCTGACACCCATTTTCGGATGCACCTAAATAATGGACAAATATGCACGCTTAGTACTATAGATCCCTTCTTGCACTCACTCGCAGCACTGGGGCCTTCATCTTCTTCAGGAGTGGTCTCTTCAGTCGTCTTCTTCTGGCACTGGGGGTCAAACTTCTAGGCCTTGGGCAGAGCTGACTCCGCATGCTCACGGCTACAAAAAAAAAAGTAAGTAAGCGGCCATTTTCTTGTGGCCTGTGGGCATGTGCAGTCTGCTCTACCAGAGGCCTAGAATTTTGACCCCCAGTGCCGGAAGAAGACGCGTGAAGAGGCTGATCCTGAAGAAGATGGAGGAGGCACTAGAGAGTTCTCTTGCAGCATTAGGGACGCCTCCAGTGCTGCGAGAGAATTAATTTGCATACCGACAAAAACCGGGATTTCTACAGCATGGCGGCGCGGAGAAGAATAGCCTTTCTTAAGGCTATTCCATATTGTGACCGACAAAAAAATCCCTTTAAAAAATATTGGCTGAACAACCCCTTTAAGAGCTGAGAATTAATGTAAATTACGGCAGAGTCGGCCATCTTCATTATCGGGGTTATCTTCACTCATAGACTTTGTATTTTTGAGCTTTATTGTTTAAAAAAAAAAAATACCCCCAATTTCTGAAAAATCACATAGAACTCAGCCATAAACAATTTTTTCTTTTTTCGCATTTGTCGATGTAACCTTTTAAAGCCTACCTACATTTACCTGGGCTGGCAGTCGTTTTGCATTTTAATGACAAATCAAGCACGATAACTTCCATTCGCAACGAAAGTGCCTTAAATGTCTTGGGCTGTCAGAATGAGATGCTGGGAGCTTGATGAAAAGAGAACAAAGAAGATAAAGTATGAAGCCTAGATACAGTGCAAAATGAAATAAAACCTTGTACGGCCTGTCACTGGTGTCAGTTGATATTCATATCTAAAGCACATTATAGTATTACTTTGCTACGCATAGCTTACTCATCTGTCTGTTTTAATTCATTACATTCTTTTGAGTCCCATGTGTCAGCAGTGGGGAAGAGGAGAGGAGAAAAAAAACCTCATCTGGCTTTTTGTGTATTTGAAGGCCGGCGATACAGAATGATTCCAGAGGAAGGATGTGGACCGAGCTGCCTCCTAAATTCTGAATAAGGGGTTTATGGTATACAGCCATTTTAACAACCCAATAATGAGACCCAACAAGTAAATTAGAGAACAGTGGCTGGGAGAATTTTTTTTTTTTTAATTTAAATAATAAATGGCTTTAATAGATATTTCCATCCTTGATAACTTGACATGGAATACCATAGAGTTGGTGATACACTTCAGATAAGTCCGCCATACTTACTGATTTTGGCAAGATTGCCCAATGACTTTTTTTTTTTTTTCTCTTTTCAAAGGCCTCTAACAGTGCCAACGTAAATACCACAGCGCACAAAAGAAGTGGGAGGATGCTTGCCAAAAACGTACTCTATCCCAAAAGGGAAGGGGGTTCCCGACATTACTCTTCCCCACAAGGCCCAAAAGGCGCCAAGCGGGGTTGAGTACCAGCGGACAAGCTACCGAAGCAGCAAGTCCTCAAATGTCCTTTTCCCTTTGGACTGCCACCACGTAGGGTACTAAGGACAGATCATCGTCCAGTTTCTCCTTGGGCTGCCACCACCTAGGATACTCCTGGACTCAGATCTGATACCAGCGAGACAGGAGGGAAGCTTATTACAGGTCTCACCTGTGTGGGTTTTTTTTTTTTTTTTTTTTTTACATGACCAGATTAAATTGTTCCCTACCTTTAGTAGCTAGTTAAGGTAAATTTACATAAGGTTTTAAAAGCCTATAACTTGAATTTTCAGCAATAGAAAACCTATAGAGGGACATCATAGGAAAGGTCATAACTAGAGATGAGCGAACAGTAAAATGTTCGAGGTTCGATATTCGTTTCGAGTAGTCCCTCAATATTCGACTACTTGAATCGAATATCAAACTCTATGGGGGGAAAATGCTCGTTTCAGGGGTAGGCAACGTTCAATCAAATTATACTTACCAAGTCCACGAGTGAGGGTCAGGCTGGATCCTCCGAGAAGTCTTCTCCGTGCAGCTTCCCCGCGGCTTCTTCCGGCTCTGAATTCACTCTGCCAGGCATCGGGCCTGGGCAGAGCCGACTGCGCATGCCCGCACTACAAGCGGACATGCGCAGTCGGCTCTGCCCAGGCCCGATACCTGGCAAAGTGAATGAAGAGCCGGAAGACGCCGCAGGGAAGCTGCACGGAGAAGACTTCTAAAGGTAGGAGAAGAACCAGCGTTGATTGGCCGACTGTATAGCATTCGGCCAATCAATGCTGGTTCTGCATCAAACTTTTACATTCGAATAGCGAGTGGTACTTGATTGAGTATGAGTATTTCGAATACCGTAGTATTCGATCGAATACCTACTCGATCGAGTACTACTCGCTCATCTCTAGTCATAACTTGATTCTATGGGACCAGTTAAAGGTGGAAAACCACTGACATGTTCATCAGAGAAAACTTCATTGTCTTTAATGCCAAATGTACTACACTGTGTATTTTCTGCATGCAGTTCCGTGTGCGTGTGCCCTTGGGCTGAGACCCCGCATTGTGCAAATGCTTTTTTTTTTGTTGCAGATTTTTCTGTGTTTTTATTGAACCAGGAGGTAGAGTGAGCTGACGGTAGAAGGATAAGAACTTCCTATAGATTTCCCTTTTCTCTTGGCTCAAACAAGGCAACAAAAAAAGCTGAGTTTCTACAATGTGAAGCCTCAGCCTTGAGGGGGTTTTCAAGATTTTTTTTTTTTCTTTTTCAGATCGTTTATTCTTTAGGATAAGCTATAAATATTTGATCAATGGGGGTATGAAAGTGGATCCTCGAACTATTTGGGACTACTTTCAACCTGGTACTATACAATATCAGAAGCAGGTGGCTTTGTACTTTGCATAGCAGCAATACCATGCTATTACAGCTCAGATCCCATTCATTTAATTGTGAGCAATGCTGCATGGCAACTATACAATGTACAGAGCCATCCCTTTCCTTCTCTGTACACTGTGTAGTATTGGACTTGACCACAATTAATAACAGCTGATCAGTAAGGGGGCTGGGGATTCAAAACTACATGCAGTTATGTCTTAGGCAGATATGTAAATGATTCGGTATCTTGCCATAAAAGTGCTTTCTTCTGCTGCCCTATAAAAAGACTCACGCAGTTTACTTTTGGGTAGTGTATCTCTTAGGTGAGAGATCATTGACTGCTAGATTTGCCTCTAGACGCCCGTGTCTCTGCCAGGACCATTTCCTGGCACTTAAAGGAATGAAATTTAGGGGCCACACGGTGGCTCAGTGGTTAGCACTGCAGCCTTGCAGCGCTGGAGTCCTGGTGTTCAAATCCCGCCAAGGGCAAAAAAACCATCTGCAAGGAGTTTGTATGTTCTCCCCGTGTTTGCATGGATTTCCATCCCATATTCCAAAAAAGACATACTGATAGGGAAAAATGTACATTGTGAGCTCTATGTCGGGCTCACAATCTACATTTAAAAAAAAAAAAAAAAGGAATGAAATTTGGTGTCATGATGCCTTGCCTGGTTGGCAAAATTATCACCAATCGGACCTGTTAGGACGCCTGTGTACAAGTGTGCAAGATGAGTGTGCAACCCATCTGCAACATCTGTATAGACCATATATACCTTCATGTCCAGTTGTAATTCATCTTGTATCCAGGATAGAAGGGCCCAACAAGTTAGTAGAGCCGCCTTTCAATTGTACAGTTTTCCCCAATAAACCTTTGCTTTCACTCTAATATTGTAATCACTTACATATGTTATCATGACGTTGATAGGGTTGAGCGATCGAGATTGGATTCTGATCAGCGATCGAGTAAATTTCGCAATCGGAATTCCGATCCCAATCTTTTCTGGCGAGATTGAGGTCAGAGGTTATCTCAAGATCGGCTCAACCCAATTCATGTATATATCATTAATAGGGTTGAGGGATCGGGAAACATCAGATCCCGATTGGCGATTGTACTGGAAAACGATTGGAAATCTGATTTTAAAATCGATCCTGAAATCTCAAGATCGGCTCAACCCTAGACATTTACTCATATAAAGTTTCATTGAATTCCTAGGGTCCTTTTGCATGAGCAGATAAACAGCCTGTAACAAGTGCCAGGCGATGATATAAGAAGTTGATGACATGAGCATTTGTCATTTGGGCATGGTTACACTAGGCAATAATTGGTAACACATGTCGATACAAGTTATGGTTCAGATGATCATCGTCCCGTGTAAATGGCCTTTAAATTTCACACTTTGAAATAGCCAAATGGCTTATATATAAAATATGTGCATTAGAAACGGTTCTGGTTACAGCGAACGTTTACTGAACAATGTACTAACAATGCTACGTTTATTCCTTTTTTGCAACATAGTGTTCCGTTCAAGGTGTTATCCACCCTGAAAATCGCTAGGTCATTTTCGGAATTTCTTGGCTACTTAGGTTCAAATAACGGATATATCTCCTTGGATTGTGTAAGGGAAAATAAAAGTGTTCGGTTGCATAGTCTGCTGAGCTTTTGGGATTGCATAGCCTGAATTGGGGTCAGACCTACAATAAATAAAAGCTACATCATACCTGCCAGGCTGAATGTATATAGTAGAGCCTTTGAAAATGTAACCTCAGGCTAAATATCCCCTGTTCTTTCTCCACGACTGATGTGTGCTTACCTTGCCATCAATTATTTATCTTGCTGAACCAGTAAACAGGGCTTCTAAAACCTCAGGCCTCGGTAAGTGTCTGATAAACCCAGAGCACCTCGCTTGACGTGCGAACATTTATTTCTATCAGGTGATGTAGAGATTCATAGATCTTTTATTATTTTATTTCCGTTGATTCTAGCTTTTAGATTTCCATCTTAGACTGTAGTGTAAGGACTGAACCTTTACAGCGGGATCATTCTTTAATAATTATACGCGGTTTGATGACAATAGGAGCGTTACGTAAGTAAGAATAGGAAAGGCGACTCCTCCGCATGACCATAACACCACCATCGTGATCACCACCACATGCGGTGTCCAGTGGCCATATGATTGTACTGGTAAAGCTGGGGTATTGCATTAAAAGTTGTGCACTCATTGGCCATTGCATGCGGATGGGTATAACATGCATGTGGTTGATGCTGTTGTTTCATTTGAGTTTTCTGGATAAGCTGCTATGTATACTGTGAGAAGGTGAAAGGCAAAGTGCTGGAATCACACTATATGAGCCCCAGATTCCTGACTTATGTGTGGTCCAGGGCGGGTCTTGAGTAGGTCTCAGCCCTGGGTGTGCGGCATAGGCTGGTTACAGGGCCATAAGAGCCTGCACTTCGGGGAAGATCTTGGGGGAAGAGAAAGCACCTGGGTCTGTCCTGACACTGAGAGGCTTGTGTACAGTACAGTGGGTTTTTTTTTGGTTGATTTTAGTAAGCCACGTGTACAATTAGTATTTTCTATTTAGTAAGTGCTCAGAAGATCAGGATTTTGGTTTGACATTATTTTGGCCGAAGTTAAGTCTGTTTTATTTTGCTCATTTTTGTGCCTGACGTAAAGGTTTGTATATTTTGCTGTTTTTTCTTAAATAAACTGCTTTGCTGCAAGGTTTGTGTCCCTGTCTCAGACTGGTTGGGTCCGCAAAAGTGCTTCTACCGAGCTACCTTCCCCACAATACACAGATGAGGAGTAAGGGTGCATGCACACGATGTAATGCGGCACTGATTCTTGCACGATAACTTGTGTAAGGATCAACGCTGCAAAACAGAATTCGCCTTAAAATACTGACCAAAAAAAACGGATCCCATTCAAATCAATGGGAGCCGGTCAGTTCTTTTTTCCAGGAGCCATTTGTTCCGGCTTCAATGGGTTCCGTTTAGCACGCGTAACACATTGTAGACAATGGGATTCTGTTTTGCAGCGCTGATTCTTAAACAAGTTATCATGCAAGAATCAGTGCCGCACTACATTGTGTGCATGCATCCTAAGGGTGCCTTCACACGGAGTTTACGCTCCGTGTATTCTGTCCATTTTCCATGTGTAAAAATACACGTGTAAAATGTAGTTAGCCATTAAGTTCAATGGCTTGTTCGTATAACGTGCGTCTTTTTGCACGCGCGTCTACGCGCAAAAAGACGCGTGTTATACGAAGAAGCGCTAACTACATTTTACACGTGTATTTTTACACGTGTAAAATGGACAGACTACACAGAGCGTAGACAGAATACATGGAGCGTAAACTCCGTGTGAAAGCACCCTAACACCATATCTGCACATCACCACTATTACCGCATACATGCTACATCTGGAAGTTAAAGGTCTCTCTGAGCTGGTTGGATGAGATGAGCTTTGATGCAGTGCACACTGAGTAGAGGGGTAACTACTATGTAACTGTCTCTCCCTCATAAACAACCCTAGGTCCATTCAGACATACGTAATACTTACCTGTACTCGTGTGAATAAAATGCTTCGGTCGATTCCTCTTTCTGTTCACTTCTTTCTCCTCCCCTCTCCATAGACTTCTGTAGGACCTGCAGTCCGTGTCGAGACGTATAGAGCAGTCATTTTAACAGTGACATTTGTTAAGCAGAGGGAAGGGAGTAAAGAAACCGTCTAATAAGATCAGAGAGAGGCATTTCTCGGCTGTAACACGTATTCTGAAGTTTATCGTGACCACCTGTACTTTGCATTTCTGCAGTTTGTTGGAATGACAGTCCCTCTTTAAAAGCAACAATATTAATGTTGTTGAGTAGCAAACCTCAATCCCGAGAATTGATGCCTAGGCTTAAAAACAACTATTCCCATGACATTTCACAGAATTTGAACAGTTCTGTAAAGAAAGGGATAAAGTGTTTTCCATCATTAACTGTTAAAGTGCTGGCTTTGATGGGTATGTCAGAAAGCAATCCTATAATCTGACACCCAACAATAACATTAACTATTGAAATATATAACTATATGTATACATGTGATATGGCCGCGATCATACTGATCAGCAGAATATAGGTAACCTAGGTTTTATACTGCACGTAAAAACAAAACCCACAAGATTCACAAAAAATAAGCCCTGACACGACTATATGAACAGAAAAATAACAAGGCTTGGCTTTTGGACGATGTGGCGTAATTAACTAAAATTCAGAAATGAAAAATGACTCCGTGGGAAGAGGTTACGGTTAAAGCACTGTCAATGGCATTTTTTCCAAAGCTGAAAAATGGTTATAAATTATATACCAAAAAAAAATAATTCATTTTCTAATATGTTGGAAATCTTGTTTATGGCAGCATCTTAGTACAGCGTATGGCTGTCTACAACAGTCCTGTGGAAAATGAATGTGACAGCAACATGTCTGTGTGCCCTACTGCTCAATATAGATGGGGGGACAGGACCCCGCTGACCAGATGGGGGAAGAATATGAAAATCTGTAAATAGGGAAGCAGTGCCTCTGTTTGCTGCCTTCTACCTGGTTTAGAAGTCTCTCACCTCTGCCAAGTCAGTTTTCCCTACGCCGTGCTGAAGAGATCCAATCAGATTGACACAGTGCTGTCCACAGCTGGGATACCGACTTGGCAAAATCCCGCATCATTGCAGCAAAGGCTTGTGGGAAAGTCGGGCATGATGTTCAAGGGAGCTTCCCCTAGAGGGCAGCAAACAGAGGCAGTGTTTCCCTATTTACATCTTGGGAAACAGATTTGCATATTCTTCCCATAATCCCCCCAGTGGAGCTAAAATGGCTTTTTGTAAGACTCCACACACCTGACAAGGTGGTCTCTCCTCAAGGAGTGACATTATCCCCATAACCTCATCTGTATCTAAACATTTTTAAGCTCAAGACTCAACCTTAAGTAACGTTAAAGACTTCTCTAGATGTGTCCTATTGTCCATATTCTGTATTCACCTTAGAGGAAACACATCTTCAAAATGTAGCCCTCGATGCATTGCTCAGAATAACTTCAGAGCTCGAGTACGTGTGGAGAGAGCGGTGATATGAGTATCATCAGGTCTTTGCATGTCAGAACTTTGAAACCTTTTGATGACTTCGCTGCCGATTCCTTTGCTTTATGTCTGTGTTTCAAAAACATTAGTTTAAAGGTTCTCAATTTTAGATATGCCGTGAGAAACACAACACATTGCTTTAGAATGGCTTTGAAGGTTTGTTTTAAGCCATCACAATAAAATTCTATTTTTCTGGCATTGTCACCAACACAGGAATGATTTAGATTTCAAAGTCTTGGTCAATTTTTAATGTAAAATCAAAAGGTATAAACCCAACAGAAATGTAGTCATTTTTTGGATTTTATCTGACCCTAATTATTCTATACTATCTGTGAAACTGGGTATAAATTAGTTTGTTACCTTCTGAATTTCTAGAGGTATCTAGTAAGAGCTGTTGTAGTTTATAAAAGGAGATAAAATCTAACGTCTACCGGGAAGGAACCATGAGGATTCGTCATAAAAAGTTACAAAGTAACTGATGGAGTAGACTGGTTACATTCCAAAGGCTACTTATTTCAGGGCATTGCTAGCCCCTTCCTCATCGCATTCCATTGAAATGAATGGGAGCTTTTTAGGGTTGAGCCGATCTTGAGATTTCAGTATCGATTTTAAAATCCGATTTCCGATCGTTTTCCAGCCGATCCCGATCGTGAAACTTGCTCGATCGCTGATCGTGATCCGATCTTTCCCGATCGCTCAACCCTATTTATGATCTATACATGAATAGGGTTGAGCCGATCTTGAGATAACCTCCTACCTCGATCCCGCTGGAAAAGATTGGGATTGGCATTCCGATCGCGATCGTGAAATTTACTCAATCGGAATCTGATCTTTTCCAATCCCGATCGCTCAACCCTAGAGCCTGTCCATCTGCAGCTTGCTGGCACTCAAGTTGAAAGGTCCTGCCGTAATCTGTTCATAGGACAACCCCTTTAGCTCTTACATATTGGAATATATTTTTACAGTACTGATAAGACAAATAATCCAATAAAATTAAGTGGGCCATTTTTTTTATTTTTTTTTGGGGCTACCTTGGCATGGCCCTTGAATAATAAATGTGATATCAGACCGTGACGTTTTAAATAACTGTGTGCATTAAACAATTTGGCCATAGTTTTGGGAATGCTTCATCAAAAATCCTACTAAATTCACACCAAAGTGAAATGAAATCAAATTTTTGGCTTGCTGAATTTTGAGGATGAATTTGTTGACCGGCAGAGGGCAGTTATAATGTCATCAAAATTTTTACTGATTGAAATGCCAAGTGATATAGCTCAATATCTGTGCTCTTGTTTGTCATGTTCATGTGGTTGTCGTGATCTTAAGTGTTCCAACTTATCACTGGGTTTAGCTTCATTGGCTGGTTGCTATTCTTTCCCACTCCTTTATACTCATGCACGTTTTGTCAGCCAAGCACTATACCATTGACATCCAACATGACCCATCCTTCTTTCTCTGAGATTAAGGAGGCCCCCAGACATATTAGTCAATTGGTCCCACCAACGTTAGTTGCTTAAATGTTTATTGGGATTTTGGCTGTGGGATGTGTTTTAACCTTTTAGAACTTAGAATGAGTAATGGCTTCAAAAGGAGACCTAATAATGTGGTTACCTCGTGCTATTGGTGGCAAGTTGATAGACGCCACCGGAAAATTATTATTCCTGGACATTGCTATATATGCAGTTTCATTGTGGAAGCTTGATCGCTTTCCGCACATAAAGCATTAACTCAATCGCTGGCCTTTAGGGGTGTATGTCACGAGACCGGTGAAGTCGGCCATTGGCCACAGCAGTCACATAGGCATGTCATTTCTGCAGCCAAGTAAACAAAGCCTGTCTGGCATCTGTGACGCAGTTTGCAATTGAATAGGTGATAGTGGTTATTTTAATGTTCAATGCCATAACTTACTGTGGACCAAATTTTTAATCAACTTTAATGAGAATTAGGGTTGAATGATAGGAAAAGATCGGATTCCAATTGGCAATCGAGTAAATTTCACGATCGGCATTCCGATCCCAATCTTTTCTGTCGGGATTGAGGTCAGAGGTTATCTCAAGATTGGCTCAACCACACTCATGTATATATTATTAATAGGGTTGAGCGATCTGGATCGGATCCCGATCGGCGATTGAGCAAATTTCACGATCAGGGTTGGCTGTAAAATGATCGGAAATCGGATTTTAAAATCACTCCTGATCGGCTCAACCCTAATGAGAATCCATTTTAGACTGGGGTCATCTATGGCGGACACGCTGTAAAATTTCCTTCAGCAGCATGTTTCTGTTAGAGCGTTTGCAACCAGAATGCAGGTCGTTTTTATTGGGCTTTCCACATTTGCATTACAGCACCCCGGTAAACCCACAATTAGCTGGGAATTGATATCCCACTGGGCAGGGTACTTGGCATGGCAGGTTGTTTTTCATTGCATGTGGATGATATTTGCGGAGATGCACTTTATTGCTACTGTACATTGCATAACTGCTGGCAAGTACGTGTACTGCGAGTAAGCCTAGTGTGACTCAAGGCCTTAGACCTATAAGATCACATGACCCACGTGCAGTTTTTGTTGTTTTTTGAGCTAAACACTTGAATAATCTAAGAAGGAAACCCTGAAACCTCAGGTCTCTTCTTGTACGATTCCGGCCTTATGGTATTTACGTGGTCTGCTGTGAAAATTTGGCTTCCATCATTCACCTCTTAAAGGTATTCTAGCAGTTGGCTAATAATTCTATACACATTTTAATAAGTTACTATCTTTATACCTCTTAAATCTAAGAAGGCAAATTCTATATTCTTATGGTAAATAAAATGACAGTCTAATTTTCCTCTCAATTGTATCCTAATCATGAATGCACCTTTTAAGAAGAATTCTCCAGCTTTGTGATAATTTTCCTCTCCAGCCTCATTGATAGGACCACTTCAAGGCTGCCTCTCTAACTGTCAAAGCAATGTTCGCTTTTGCTCCAGTGGAAACAAGACAAAGCAACATGAAAAGCCATGGCAGCTTATAAGCAGGTTTTCCTAGCAACTTGCAAACTTGCAATGCAAATGTAGGTATTTGCTATGCAAAGTGCGGTTGCATTAGTGTAAAAAGCTCTTAGAAAAATGGCAATAATTGCTTATCACATTTCCCTAAACTAATTCATGCCTTGACTTGGCAGTCTTTTGGTTTTGACAACTAAAGGAAGCTTATAGAACAGGCAGGACATGAGCAGCGAGGCAGAGAAGACCAAACTTGTTATGAAGAATTTAATGCAGATTAGTATTTTTCTGTATCTTGTTCCCTTCCTTCTTTGGTGAAAACACCGGTCTAATGAACTACTAGAACTGGCTACAAAGTTACTTCATGTGTGGCACTACTAAAGGGAATTGTGATACTGACAGTATCTTGGTGTGAGCAAGTCCTGGATTTTCTTAAATAGTACATAACCACTTCAAGAATTTATATATATATATTATATATATGTGTGTGTGTGTGTGTGTGTGTGTGTGTGTGTATAAATACATCAGGGTTGATTTGTTTAAAAAAAAAAGTTTTCTCATAGATATCTTATACTATCTATTCATATTATTTGATGTAAAGGGATTGACCAAAACTCACAATGAGTGACCTATCCATAGGTCTCAGGTTGGGTTCACATCTGCATCGGAGACACCTTTATAGAGACTGGAGAAAAAAGTCCTGCACTGACTTCAGTTTTCAGTGTTGAATCAGCGGACACTAGGGTTGAGCGATCGGAAAAGATCGGATCCCGATCGGCGATCGAGTAAATTTCACAATCGCGATCGGGTTCCGATCCCGCCTAAAAAAGATCGGGAACGGAAATCTGATCCCGATCGCTCAACTTGCCTGCACAGATCCACTGCCGCTGCCACTCCCCGTTCTTCTTGCTCCTCTTCTCTCTCATTCACATGCCGTCAGAGCACCGTGCATGCCCCCGCCTCCCTAGGCACGTGTTAGAGATGCTGGGAGAAGGCGCGGGCTTGTGGCTTAAGAGAGTGAGGGCGGGTACTGGGAGGGGAGACATGAGTGAAGTATCTCCAGCATCTCTAACACTTGCCTAGGGAGGCGGGGGCGCGCACGGCACTCTGAAGGCATGTGAATGAAAGAGAAAAGGAGCGAGAAGAATGTGGGGAGCGGCAGCAGATCTGTGCAGGTAAGTGGACATCAGTGGGGACTAAGTAGCCAGCAAATTTTTTTTTTTTTTTTTTAAATCACTACACAGCGTGGAGTCCAAAAATTAAAGCGTTCAATTTTTGGACTTCATGCTGTCTAGTGAATAGGATCGTTTTTAAAATCCGATCTTTGATCATTAAAAAAAAATCCCATTGACTTGTATTGGGATCGGGATCGAATGGAAAATGATTGGAAATCGGATTTTAAAAACGATCCTGAAATCTCACGATCGGCTCAACCCTAGCGGACCCCATTATAGTCGACTGCTGTTGTAGCGGTCCAGCTCTCTCGTTCAGGTCTCCTGTGTAGCATTTTAAGCCAGAAGCAGATGACCCTGTACCATGTGTAGAGGTCTAGCTGGACAACCCAGTACCCATTAAACTGGATGGGATCTTAGCTGTAACTGTAGTGCTTACTCAGACACTGCAGTGTACTTTGTATTACAATAGTGTGTTGTAAGGGCTGTGCGTTGGTTCAGTGGTTAGACAGGCAGCGCTGGAGTCCTGGGTTCGAATCCTGCCATGGACAGCATCTGCAAGGAGTTTGTATGTTTTCCCCGAGTTTCCTCCAACACTCTAAAGACATACTAATAGGGGATAAAGAAAAATTGTGTGTTGTACAGCCAGTACTGAGAAGCTCAACCACATTATTGGCCACCCAGATTTTGGTGTTTCACTTACTATGTGCCCAGTTATAACATTTGAAAACCAAAGCTGACATTCATGCTATTTGGTAATGGTCACATGGCACATTACTACAATGTGTGAATCCAGCCTAGCAGATCAGAATTGAACTAGCAACTTGCAACAAAATTTTAGGGGTTCACATGAACAGAATACAAGGACTTGTTAGGAAGTTAATCAGCATGCTGTATATTATAGCTGTGTAAGTGACATGCTGTGCCTATACTGGAAGCTTTGTAGCTGTGCAGTTTTTTGGCTGGTTGTATAGCAGCATTACTACTTGACATGGCTTTGAGTCTTTGCTTGCATTTTAGGCTACTGTATCACACGCAGTGGCGCAGCAGGCATCTTTAGCTTTCTGACACCCTGGCTTGTCCGTAGTTGCAGATTATTCTACTCTGGCGTCACCAGCAATGTCAGAGTTTTACTGAAACTTTAGGATGAGAGTGCACATTATTCATTATGCTTACTTATATAGCGCCATCCTATTCTGCAGTGCTTTACAGGCATTGACAGTCACTGTCCCATATAGGGCTCACAATCTAAATTCCCTATCATTATGTCTTTGGTGTGTGGGAGGAAACCGGAGTACCTGGAGGAAACCCATGCAAACACGGGGAGAACATACAAACTCCTTGCAGATGTTGTCTTTGGCAGGAATCGAACCCGGGATTCCAGCACTGCAAGGCTGCAGTGCTAACCACTGAGCCATTAATTCCAGAGTGGGCTCTATGGTATCTGTAACTAGGCAATGACTGATGCAGCAAATGTCCGCCATTGATGGGATGTAGCTCCCTCATGATATTGTACATGTATCGTCATATGGATCAATAATAAGGGTACGGCTCTGTCTGATGGTAAAGGTTGTAGAGGTGTTTTAGCATTATTTTATAGAATATTTTTATAAAATAGTGGATTTATCATATTGCATACCTTGAACAATCCACAAGACTTGGTGACACTATCGCTATATAACTATTATGCAGTGGCTCCTAAAAGTAAACTGCACCCAGAAGTAAAGTTGTTTTTTTTTTTTATCCTTCCATGTGCCAGTCTTTTACATGTTCTTGTTGGCACTGTTTTTATTTCTTACAGTATTTTTTTTCTCTGGAACAGAATGAACCCGTCTTCCGTGACACAATTTTCTACTTGAGTTTATGGGGATCTATTTGTCACTCGTGGACGCCAGAACTTTCTGTATGATAAAACTGTATGGACATCCCACTAGGGTGGAATACATTTGTATCACTGCTGGTCATTAGACTCCTGTTACATAGTATAGTACAATATACAGTATATACAATATACAGTATGACCGTAGAGCCTACCCGACTGTATACTTAAAGTCTCCTAGGATATTGGAAGTATAGAGGGGAGGATAACTAGGCTATGGTCACACTTTCTGCTGTTCTATGAATAAATTGGTAGCCGGAAGTTACCATGTGTGTCCTTACACAGCCTGATACTGTCCCAAGTGATCGATCAGTGTAAGACTATGTAAGGACTCCCCTTCAACTGCTCCCGTAATAAATGTATGTCTATATTTCTAGGAGGAATAACGGAGGAACATCACACCACAGAATAGACGCCCAAGAATTGTATTTCATAGCGAGTACAATGGTAACATTTCCAAAGCGATGACAGATCCTTTAGATACTAAATAGGTTTTAAGGTTATTTTTCTTAGTTTATGATGACTGTTTTTTTTCTGTAAATGACATTGTTCACTTAAAGGGGCTTTATCTCCAGATTTATGGGTTATGAGCCAAAGATATGCCTGAATAGAGTTTAAAAAGGTTATTCAGGTGCTGCTATTAGTTTTTAAAAAGCCCCCCCCCCTTGTTTTTGTTAATTACCATGGAATTTGATTTGAAAATGAGCCCGATGGTGCACAGTGGGTGTTCCGTGCACCCCTTAGCGTCATAGCTTCTGGACGCCCACCATTGCTTCCAAGCCCTCCTCCTCCTGCTTATTCATCGCTTCCATCGTCGGTGGTTTCTATTAAAATCATGCGCGTGCTCAGTGGAGCTCCCTTCAGTGCGTTACTGCGCACGCTCCAGTGCTATTTTCTCGTAGAAAACATGGAGCATGCACAGTAGCACGCTGGAGGGAGCACTACTGCGCATGCGCGTGCTTTCAATAGAAACCACCGTGAATAAGAAGGAGGAGGAGGGCTTGGAGGCAGCAGTGGGCGTCCAGAAGCAATGACACTAAGGGGTGCACGGAACACCCACCATGCATGATTGAGCTCATTTGCATATCCATTTCCACGGTAATTAACAAAAACGGGGGTCTTTTTACAAACTAATAGCACCTGAATAAACTTTTAAAAGGCTATTTAGGCATATTTTTAGCTCATAACCCGTAAATCTAGTGATAGAGCCCCTTTAAGTAATTGAGTTAGTTTTTTTTTTTTTTTCTTAAGGGCCTAGATTGTTTCTTCTCGGCACATATTCTTACTTCTAAAGTATCCATGTAGATAAATAATCTTCCCTGTGTTTTCATCATAACCTTTCTCTGTTTATCTCCACCAGTTGACAGCAGAGGTACATTGTATAGGTTTCAAAAATTTTGTCTAAGGATAAATGCACCAGGAAATAGGGGATAAAATGTGCCTTAAATCACGCTTTTGTCACTGCCTGTGCGGGTGGTAAGGAGGAAAATTACTTTAGTCTACACGTCTTATTGAAGTGCTTTAGAATGATGATATCATAATCACACTAATACATTTAAAAGCTTGAAGGGGTTTTAGCATTTATTGAACGAAGCTCATTGAAAGAATCTAAAGGATGTCTTTAGGCTTCCGACTACGATAAAAAAGGACAATATTGTTCATGGCCTCCGTAAAATCAAATGCAGTTTTTTTATTTTATGCCATGTTGTAATTACATTTCAAAAGCTTTCTTACAAGTGGAAAGAACAAAGGGGCTGTTTTATGACTCATTAGAAATGCTAATTCCAGAACTGTCAACTTCGTTTTATTGTTTTTTTTTTTCCAACCTTTTTATTTCATCTCATTGTGTCGTTGTGTAACTATGGACCAAAAGATAAAATGTGCCACAGTCAATCAATAGATCCCCATAAACAATAAATTAATATTCGCTTACATTTTTATGCTACATTTATTTTATGCAACACTTTATTACGCGACCGGCTATTTTTACAGTTGGATTGCAGCGTAGTCCGGATGCCCCCAAAATCAAATGTACTCTCAGCCGAGCACACGTAGTGGTTAGTCCAAGTTTACATGTTATGTAGCCCTGGGTTCGAATCCAGCTTGGGGGCTTGGTCTAGTGGCAGGGGTGTTGCTAGACCACTGGGTCGCTCGCCCTGCGGGCACTGTGTTGCAGTTGTGGTGGTCGCTGTGCAGCGTCGCACCCAGTAGTGTAGGGACCCACTATAAAGAGGCCGCCGTGAAGTGCCAGTGGGCTTATGCACATTGATCAATCTGTATACTAAGAACCTTATGTTCGGTATTGTAAAATTTAGCACTAGATCAATGTATAAGGTTGGGATGTGCGGGCCATGTTTTTCTCTTTTTGTACATGTATCCTTTACATCTTAAGAGTTCGTTGCTACATCATGATACACCATTGTGGTGCAGAAGACACTTCATAAACAACTTGTCCTTTAGGCTCTTCATACCTTTGCCAGTATGGTGCCATACAAATTTTGTTCAGACGGTTTGTGAGTCATGGAGGGATGATGGCAATGGACAAGATGATGCTTAAAAAGTTTAAGGCATTATTTATGGACTCTTATGGGTCTTCTGTCTCTAGTATATATAATGCTCTTAGAGATGGCCTCTAACAATGTCACTTGACCGTTTCTTTGCATCATGGGTCAGACAACCAGAAGCTGTAGTGAAATTGGGGGGTTGGGGAGCAGCAAGGCAACATGTGGCATGGGAGTTGTGGAGAGACACCCATCTCCTTATCAGGCATATGGTGAGTTTTCACCTTCAACTTGTCATCTTCTCCTCTTAAACTGGATAGACTGACCTGTTGTCCAGAATTAAAGCCCCCTAGTATTCATCTATCTTTGAAGATGCCCAAGAGTGCAGATGTTTTGGGTCCAAGTTCAGGAAAGTGTGGAGTCTTGGTGGTGGATTTGTTTCGTTTTTAAGATGGAGACCGAGCAGAAGAAAGCACTAAACTAAGTAGTTTCTTTCCTTTTTCACCCCTCCAGTGTACTGGGCAAGTGGCTGCAATTGCAAACGTGACTCCAGCTGACTGTCTTTACGAAGCAGATGATGATGGATCAAATGATAAGATACGTCCATGTACAGCACATAGAGCAAGAAGCAAAAAAGTGTCAAACGCTTCTTTGTTAAAGATGCATTCTTATGTATCTTACGATAGAGAAACACAGACTGGTAGTTTCCAAATTTACATTAACAGAGCGGTATCTCATGGAAAATCTAAACTGGAACTTAGGACTTTTGAAGATGTTGTGAGGATAGGCCTGTGCTTGGAATCGCTTTTTATAATACTGTATGTTGGGAAGGGATTTTATAGGAGTTGTAGTCATTTATATTCTTGTTTGTTTGAATTATTTAACTAGTCTGCTTTCTTGTTAATAAAAAAATTAAAAAAGACAAAACATAAAATACGCAAAAATTATGTTCACATTCTCGTTATTACAGTCAGTGGTGTAACTACTGGGGTAGCATTAAGGGGCAGGATATTAATGGGCCCGGCGACAGCCGCTACCGCTGTGTTTTTTTCTTTTAATAGGCTGTTACTGGCTGGAGTAACTCCATTTACTTACCTCTCCTGGCTCTGGAAGGCTTCAAGCCTACTAGTGTGACGTCCTTGATGTCACATGACCGGTGCCTATGTCCATATGTGTTGTGACACAGGCCTGGTCATGTGACGGCCCGTACGTCATTGAAGATGGCCAACATCAGCGGGGATAGGTAATTAACAGTGTTTATGTTTGTATCTGCCCCTTGGGTCTCCAATTAGACCCCAGAGTATAATAATTGTTCAGGGTGTCCACAATAGGTCATAATACTGTGTGCAGGGACCACTATGGGGCATCATACTGTGTGCAGGGGCCACTATGAGTTATAATACCATGTGTGCAGGGGCCACTATGGGGCATAATACTGTGTGCAAGGGCCATTGTGGGGCATAATTGTGCGAGGGGATGTCAGTCGGTGTCTTTGGCGTTGGTCCGGGGGCTCCATGTCAAAAGTTCACCACGGGGTCCCGCCATTCCTAGTTACACCACTGATTACAGTCTGTTGAGAGCAATGAACTTAAATGGCACTGTAATAACTGATGCAGATGGAGCCATTCCCTTCTGGATTCACCATTTTATTTATTTTTTAATGAAAGGTAAGTAAACATGAAGGCTTCCATCATGTCCTTCGTCATGTCTTGTTAACAGCAACATGGCAGGTTCCCCCCAGATTTTGGAGGTCGTGGAGAGCCCTTGCACAGGCCATGTGGATTGAAGCCCTCAATCATATTATGTGCATGGGGGAGATGAGCAATGACAGACAGGTTGCTGTCAACTCTACCAGGGCGCCTTGGAATTCATTTTGCCCCAATCGTGACTTTAGTTCCTGGGTATCTAAAGGCCATCTGCACAAGGCTCTACTACTGGCTAGGTTGCAGAGACTACTCTAACTCCCTGCTCTTCTCTCCTTCCCTCCATACTGTTTCATTCCCATACCTCCTTTCCTTTTCTTACCTTCTCTCTGGATCTTCTTTTTCCTCCCTTCTCCCTGTCTTCTTTTTTCCCCTCGTGTAATCTTACGTGTTGTCAGAAACACTCTCAAAGCTGACATTTTAGGGTGGCTTTATGCAGCCTGTAATACAAGTGTCAGTATTTTAGCATTGAAATGCATTGTATTCAAGATCAGATTTTCCTAGAACACACAAAAATACATAAACACATACTTATTAGGTATCCCTGTGTCTGAAAAGTCTACAAACCTAAAAAATACCATAACATGAAAAAAAAAATTAAAAATGCAATGGGCTGCCGACAATCTACATCTTTTAACTTGCTTAATGGGGTCCTATCACTCAGGCATGATTTTTTTTTCTAAGTACCACATCAGAATAGCCTTAAGAAAGGCTATTCGTCTCCTACCCTTCGTTGTCTTCTCTGCGCCGCCGTTCGCCTACAATCCTGGTTCTTGTAGGTATGCTAATGAGCTCTCTCGCAGCACTGGAGGCAGGTCCCAGTGCTCAGACCGCACTGGGGGCACCCCCAATGCTGTGAGAGAACTCTCTCCAGCGCCGCCTCTTCTTCCGGCGGTGGCTTGTTACTTCTAAGGCCTCGGGCCTTGGGAAGAGCATACTGCGCATACCCACAGGCCACAAGAAAAAGGCCGCTTGCACAGTATTGGAAGCGGCCATTTTCTCATGGCCTGTGGGCATGCGCAGTCTGCTCTGCAGATAATAAGTAATAAGCCACCGCCGGAAGAAGAGACTGAAGATGATGATGCTGCTGGAGAGAGTTTTCTCGCAGCACTGGGGATTCCCCCAGTGCTGCCTGACCGCTGAGGCCCGCCCCTAGTGCTGCAAGAGAGCTCATTAACATACCAACAAGAACCGGGATTGTAGGCGAACGGCGATGCGGAGATGAATAGCCTTTCTTAAGGCTATTCTGACATGGTACTTAGAAAAAATCATGTCTGAGTGATAGGATCCCTTTAAAATATACGATCAGTCAGCCGACCAGCGAGCATTCACTTGTTGGTCAGCACTATTAGACCATTACCGACAACACGCGTTTCTAGGAGCGCTTGCTCACTATAATTGCCCTACATATTGGCCCATGTAATACTGACGGTGTGAGCTTTAGAAGTTGCAACATGTATGGGCAGCCTATATACATTTTATTAGACTTTAAGTCAAATGTTGCGGCTTTTCTAAATAAAGATTAATTAAATGTAAAGTATATTATCAGTGTAACTTGTTGTATCTTTCTTCCATCTGCTGTGTTTAACAACCGAAGTGATGAATTATGAATGTGTTCCCTCCAAGATCCTCTTAAATCTGCTAAATTGCTTTAATGATGATGGGCCACTGTTAACTTGGGGGTTTGGTAAAAAAGCAGCTGGCTATTTGCATTTTCCTCTGACTTCAAGGAGTTTAACAACCCTTCTCTGGTTTAACCGTTTGATTGGTCGGCTCGCCCCTCTTTTCCTTCGCCCTTGGTCGTGGTTGTTTATCTTTATTTGCATTTACAGAATGTGATAAATCACGTATATGAGCTCAATGCCAGTTTAAGACACCGGCTAAAGCGAGAGATGTGCATTTTGTGGGATCCGGGCTCTACATTTTTTCCATAATCTCAAACAATTTTGCTTATTCTGGTGTTCTAGTGTTTTACTAATTTCAGAGTGGAAAGCAAACTTCACCCGCAAGCTGTCCATGCTCTGCTCTTTATTCCTGTTCTGTTTAATGTCTGCCTCCTGACATTCCCGGCCAGACATCATTTTAATGGTATGTGTAGTGATAAAGCCAATAATATGTCAAAATGATTGATAATCTAAGCATTACAGCAATATGACTTTGCTGTCCTCCTCTCAGTCAGTTGTGATGGTTTCCAAATTGAATTCTTACAGCGTGTGTGTGTGTGTGTGTGTGTGTGTGCGCACGCCATGTGTGCCTGTGTGTAGTTTGTAACCACGTCTGTTTTTTCTTAGCTCTACCATTATATAGAAAGCAAAGCTTTTCATTTGCAGTTATTGAAGGTGCTGCAGCACATTGCACCGGTATTGTTTATCTTCAGTCAATGAATCACTTTATGATACGTCCAGAGAATCTATTTATTGGGTAATTAAATGTAGGATTGGAAACTAATCCTGCTGTCATTGGGTTACCTTATATTTTATAACTAAACCTTAAAACATCTCAACTTAGTTTTTAGTTTATTCTGTAACATACTATTGTATTGCCAGCTTATTGCTCACCAATATTCATGTAGTGTGTGCGTATAGTTTATATAATGAAGGGAATGTAGCTTGGTAGGAGCAATGGTGCGGACCCAGACAGTCAAGACAAGGACGCACAATGTGCAACAAACTGGTTTATATAAAGCAAAATAGGAAAATAAATAAACCTTGACTTCAGGCACAAAATGAGCAAAACAAAATAAAAACCTGCTCGTCTGAGCAACTAACTAAACAGAACTGATAACCTAACTATACGTGTGGCTTACTACCAGCCACACAAACAAAACAAGCACCAGTTTGTGTCACCAGACTCAGGTTTACAGGACAGATCTATACCCCTCCTTTCACTCCCTGGATCTGCATTGCAGTGCAGAATCTGATGCCTTTTTCTGGCCCAGTAATGAGCCCTGGACCTGAGGCCTACTCCAGACCCGCACTGGACCACACATAAGTTAATAACCTGGGGGAGATATAGTGAGATTCCAGCACCCTTCCTATCACCTTCTCATAATACATAGTAATATGTCTTAAGAAATGGTCTTAAATACATGTCCAACCTTGTTCAGAGTTCTATCCTACAATGTTGATCCAGAAGAAGGTAACCTCATAAAGCAGAAGCCAATTTTCATTATCTTAGAGGGAAAAAAAGTGACTGCAATATATTGTTGGATTAGCAGCCATTATGAGCTTCACAAACTAAGCAAATTAATGGAAGTTCTCCAGATGGCAACTAAAATGGTGCAACTAAGAATTTATGCTATAAATTAGAGAGTATATACTGTTTGGTGACCAAAAATTTGTTTTGGCTCCTTCTATGTATTTTTTTTTTTTTTTTAGTCTGAAGCAGTACATAACCACTGCATTCTATTACTGGCCTTAGCAATACAACTCTGAGGTCAGTAGTTGGTTGTAGTGGTCGCATGATGTCACTGTTACTGCCCGGTGGCACAGATGAGAGTGAGGGTTAGATCACACGGGGAGCCGCGTCACTCTCGGGCCAAAATCCGCCTACCACGACTGTAGCGGCTTCCCCCTCCGGAGTTGGCTCAAATGAATGGGCTGACTCCGGAGGTTGCTGCTGCGAGGCGGGTTCCGCGGCTCAACGGCTCAGCTATCGTATGTAAAGGGGAGAATGTCAATCACATAATAGGACTCCCTGCTGGACTCCTAGACATAGAAAGTGCTAAGCTATAAATTAATGTAATACAAGTTTTTAGTTATTAGAGATTGGCCATTCGTGTTTAGCTTGACCGGACCCCTTTAAGCCCATGTTGAGGTGAGAGATCTGCATTTGGTGCTGTACAAGTAAGAGAGATAAATAAGTAAAATTCCCAGTTCAGCTGTTTCAATGCACTTGGGAAACTTGTTGACAGACATAACTAATATACATAAGCCTTTCAGTCACTGACTAGGACACCCACTGGACCTTTCAACCAAATATGTGTCTGTTCATCTCCATAAAGGTGTTGTCAGGGTGATGGGTTAATCTGGTTAGAAATATTGTGTGAAGAATTGAATGGATTTTTCTTAGATGGAACGTCCATTTTTATATAGCAGTCCTATCTATTGCTCATCATCATTTGGGGGAACAAAATCCACATTGATCATCACAATCAGTTTAATAGATCAGGGATGGCTATTTCCTGTTTGTATGATTTTGGTACGTGATCCTATATTCGGGCATGTATAAATGTGCAGGATTTAAATCTTTTTATTGCAGAGCATAAGAATTCTAAGATGAATTGGCCTAAACACTTTGGATCCGCATCCCTTTAGTCTGTATCTCCTACCAGGACCTACAGCTAAAGAGACAGTCACCTATGAAATCATCTTGTCCAAAAGCCAAAGCTCCACCCTGCGACGGCCGAGTAAATAGATTCTCATGACAGCATAATAAAACTGGAGTCAAGAAAACATCAACTGTAAGTGACAGCTCGCAGAGATCTGGTGCTTGTTAGGGCCGGATCAGAAGCCCAGATGCCTGGGATGTAAACTCATGAAGAGAAGATTAATTTATCTGTCATCCCGGACTTTGACAGTTGTTGTAAATCTGATTTAGCTGTAAGCGGAAAGGAGGAGGGAGAACAGAAAGGGGGGTGTACTTAGGTGGACGAGCAAGGAAGGGTACAGAGACCTCAAGACAAGAAAAACTTTAAATATTGGAGCGCTGGAAAAAACATATTAGAATAATGGCCGCTTTAGACCTACAAGCTGTCACGTATAGCAGTTAGGGTTAGGTGTGGAGCTCACAGGTTCTCTGACTAATGCAGAGTTTTTGAGATTTGCAGATTGAGGACATGAGGGGACATAAAGCACCTGCTGCAAAGTCACAAAGTGTCCAGTGTTTGGGACTGAAGTTCAAAGAGTTCTTGGTTAATATTGTATCCTGTGGGAATGGTTAAGAACAGAATCAAAATCTTCCACATAAACTGTCCGACTCTAAAGACATCAGCCGCTACTTTTGCCATCGCTTAGGATTTTTGCACCTATTGGAAATGTTACTTTTCTTTAATTTTTTTTTTAATTTTTCCAACATCTTTCTTTATAGTAAGAAGTTCTTGTTTGTAGTTCTTCCTGATTTTATTCCAATTTCTAAGCTACCCGTAGTAGTCATCTAGTGTCTGTATCATTTTTTATTTTTCTGTCAACATAGCCTTATGAGATCTTATTCATGGAGTCACTTTCCCATAGTGTTCAAATGATCAGGTAAAGAAAAGTGCCGAACTTATAACACCGCGCTATATTATAGGGACGCACTATAAGTTGGAACGTCAGTTTCTGAACTTTATTTAATGGATGTTACCAGTGAAATTGCCAAGCTGATTCTTAGGAACCACCAAAGAAGCATTGAGTATGGTTTCCAGTTGCAGTGGTCCAGGAAAGACCACTGCATGTTGAACATATTGTATCCTGAAGACTTTGTAACTTGATGGACCACTATATTGGTCTGATAATAGGCCGGAGTTTTTTGATGTGTAAACTAAAGTACTTATTAAATCAAAATGCAGCCCTAAAGTTGCAAGGAACCTCCGCCATCCTTCATTGTTGCCTGCAGACATTCTTTATTGTATCAATCTTCAGAGAAAAACTTGTTTTCTATTAAAGCCAAATCTTTCACATTTCAATTAGGGTTGAGCGATCAGGATCAGAATAAATTTCATGATCGCGATCAGAATACCGATCCTGATCTTTTTAGGTGGGATCAAGGTCGGAGGTTATTTCCCACAATGCTTGTTACTGGCCAAGCATTGTTGGAAAAGCTAACAATGTTAGCTAGGTCCCATAGGAATGAATGGATGCAGCCAGCCTGTGCCGGCGTCCGGCCGCCTAACCCCCTGCGTGCCGGCTGCGTCCATCCATTTTAATGGGAGACTAGCTAACATCTCTAGTAGCTTAAGGCTTGGGTCACATATGCTGATGTGTTCCGTCCGCATGAGGAACCCTACGGACGGAACATGAGCAACTGCAAGTGCTGTGCAGTTCAAGCACACGGGCCCCATAGACTATAATGGGGTCTGTGTGCTTGAACTGCATAGCGCTTGCAGTTGTGCTTGTTTTCCGTTCGTAGGGGTCCTTGTGCGGACTCTTACGGACGAAACACATCAGCATATGTGAACTAGGCATAACACTTACCTGCAGAGAAGCGCTACCACTCGTCCGATCCGTTCTCGATCCTGTTCTCGCATCGCTGCCCCCACCTCCCAGGTTAGTGTTACAGACCTAGGAAGAAGGTGGGGCTTGTGGCTTAGGAGAGTATGGGCGGGTACTGGGAAGGGAGCATTCACGTCTCCCTGCTCTGTACCCGCCCACACTCTTCTAAGCCACAAGCCCCACCTTCTTCCTAGGTCTGTAACACTAAGGGAGGCGGGGCAGCGAGGCGAGAATGGACTGGACCAGCGGCAGCGCTTCTCTGCAGGTAAGTGGACACCAGGGGGGGGACGAAGTAACCAGAGGATTTTTTTATTTTTTTTTAATCACTACACAGCGTGGAGTCTAAATTAAAGCGTTTGAATTTTTAGACTCCATGCTGTGTAGTGAATAGGATCGATTTTAAAATCCAATCTTCGATTTATTAAAAAAATCCCATTGACTTGCATTGGGATTGGGGTTCGAATGGAAAATGATTGGAAAGCGGATTTTAAAAACAATCTTGAAATCTCAAGATCGGCTCAACCCTAATTTCAGTTCATCAGTCCGGAGTCTTTTTGGCCACAATTCTTCCATGAAGAACACTTCTGGCCAGACTTCTCCCAACAGTAGATGGGTTTACTTGGGAAAGCAAGGAGAGACACTGAGCCGATCCTCGAGTATTATCACAGGGTGAAATGGAAACACAGAGAAATGAGTGTCTGCGTTAAAATGGTCCTGGTAGTAACACATGGAATAGGAGGCGATGCATAGGGTGTCTTTTTTGATCATAGCCCAGCTGCAATAGTAATATCCTTATTGCAGGCCTAGAAACCTTCAAAAAAACACCAGGCTGCCAAGGGAACAGGTCAACTCCGCAATCTCATCACACAGGAGTTGGCCTGCAAAGGAAAAGCAATTGTGCACTTGTTCTCATTCCAATAATAAAGAAGTTTCTGGTATGTCTGGGTGAGCACTGTGCTTCGGTCTGTATCTCAAACAGGTTGGTGCATCTATTGCATGCACCAAAATACGGATTCCTGCATAAGATTTAAAGAGTGAATACCGGGGTATAATTTACACTGAGCTCCTGGGTTTAGTCCACAGTAAAACCTGCAGCAACCCAATAGATCTACATAATCTCCAATAAGTTTTATACTAATTTGCATAAACCATTGAATACTTTTCGGTTATAGAACAGACTCTTTATAGCGCGACACCTTCTATCTAACTTCATGCTCTGCTTCAGTTGTAATCTTTTTTTGTTTTTTAGCATGGTTGTGTTTTTCAGACCTATAGATGACGTCACACATTTTCTGCATTTAATTTGCTGCAATATATGGTCCAAGCTCAGGTTGAACAGAATATTCTCCTTTCCTCCTAGAAATTGGTTTTGCCTGAAACCTGTCAATTTTGTCTCTGCCGTTGCATCTAATGGACCGAGGCCTCCCACAATGGAGGTGGGAGATTTGGTTAACTCTGTTAATTAGTGCCAGGAAGAGAAATGATCCTGATTGGGAAAAAATGGTGACTAAACTGTATTTACACCCTTAGTTGCTGCAGCTGGGCTTTTAATCCTTTTCATTTTATTTACGAAGAAAATCTAACAATCGGCCTTAAATCTGATGTCAATAGAAAGTGGGGAATTCAAGGCAGTAGGTCACCGGAGTGTTGAATGGTTTTAAGCCCTAGAGCCTGCACAAAGGATCCTGACAGTCCACATTTTCTTGAGCTTTAAAGTAAGTCTTTGGTAACTTTAAAAAAATCCTCTGCTTGCATGACTAAACCTATTGAAGATTTAGAGTCTAAAGCTGCCCCAGGCTTAAGGCTAAAAATGTAATTCTCCACCAGAATAGATCGGGTTCTCGAGAACTATGTAGTGCATTTTGGCTGATTTATTGCAAAAAGCTATGCATGGTAGTTATGGACTCGGAGGAAAGGAGTCTACCTCTACTTGTTATACATCACATGGAGTTTATAACATAAGACGGACTCCTTGAGAATCTGTCTTACATGGACTCATTGAGAACCCGTCTTCTACCTTCATTAGTTGTTTAGTGTCTTTATATGAAAAGCGAATTGTGGTAGAATTAAAAGTATATATTTAATTTGGGGAATAATTGAACATCCTTTATGTGCAAATAGTAAATTAGACGAGATTTCTGATTCTTGCAAATCACCACATTATGGAAGATGTATGTCATGTGTCAAAGAATCTTCAGCTATTTGTATTTGAATCATTTTTCGATAGATGAATTGTAAGATAGCTCCGTTCTGACAGTCCCAACAGCTGTAAAAGTTTCTAATACCATATGTTCTCCGTGCTGTGATTTTTCCAGGCTTAGCCAATGGCCTTTCCAAATGCACAATGAAGCAAGACATCTTTAGTCGTATCTTTCCTTACATGATAAGAAAAGGTATCTTGTTTTATTTGAACTGTGGATCGGTTGGAAGTCTCATTTGTTAAGAATTAAGATTATATAAAGAATTAAAGGGATTCGATCATTAAAATGCTATTTTTTCTTAAAGGCTATTCATCTCCTACCTTTAGAGGTCTTCTCCACGCCGCAGTTCAGTATATAATCCAGTTTTTGTCAGTATGCAAGTGAATTCTCTCGCAGCACTGGGGGGCAGGCCCCAGCTCTCAAACAGCACTGGGGGTGTCCCCAATGCTGCGACAGGACTCTCCAGCGCCACCTCCATATTCTTCAGGAGCGGGTCTTCTTCGCATCTTCTTCCGGTGGTGGCTTCAAACTTCTAGGCCTCGGGCAGCCGACTGCGCATGCCTGCTGGCCACAAGAAAATGGCCGCTTACAATGCTGTGTAAGCGGCCATTCACTTGTGGCTGGCGGTCATGCGCAGTCTGCTTTGCCCTAGGCTCAAGGCCTAGAAGTTTGAAGCCAACCCCCATTCCTGAAGAAGATGGAGGCAGTGCTGAAGAGGTCTCTCGCAGCATTGGGGACGCCCCCAGTGCTGCAAGAGAACTAATTTGCATACCGATGAAAATTATATGCTGAACGGTGGCGCGGAGAAGATCTCCTAAAGGTAGGAGATAAATAGCCTTTCTTAAGGCTTTTCCTACGTGTTAGGCAGAAAAAAATGAGTTTTAGTGATAGGATCCCTTTAAGAAGGAGTGACGTAGTAGTATGGAGGAGATGAATTTATCTCATTTAAAAGTCCCATCATGGGGAAATTCAGTGTGTTACAGCAGCATGGATAATACAGTAATATATTACAAGACAGAGCACATACAAGCGCATAGTAGATAGAAAAGATACTAGGAGTCATAGCAACTAAGAAGAAAAGAAAGACTCAGGATCATTTAGTTCTCAGTGTGGAGTGATCTCTGCTTAGCCTGATGTTGATTATACAGAGACTGTCATAGAGGTTCTGACGATAGAAGTTACAAAAGATTGACTGAGCAATTCCATTTAATAATCTGATATATAAACCGACATATTTTGCCGTCACTACAGCAGTTTGTCTTGATATTCTCATATGGAAGTCTATAAAAAGCCATAAAACAACATTCAGTCTTCTACATTATGTTCATTCATTGTAGAAATTTGTTTAAATTGTCAAATTTGGCATACGTTGTCAATTTTCTATCCAGCTGTATATCTAGTTTGTCCAGTCTTATGATGGTAATTCAAGCTTTATGGTACTTTGTGATATGCAGAGCTCCCCCAATATCCTCTTCAGGCAGAATGCTTATGTAACTTGCTTTATTGGAACTGTAATATTTATTTAGAATGTTTCAGATTTTGCAGAACATCTCGCTACATTGTCTCAAGAATCGTTTAAGACATGAAGGTAAATCTTGCTTTGTCAAAGTGGTATCGCAAATCCCATTGTTCAGATTGAATAAAGAACCAAAATGTATCAACAAAGTAACACAAATGTATCTGTTTGCTAATTTGTATATTGTATGTATATTCTACCTTCGTTTAGCTGAGGTTTTCTCTTTCATATTCTACTTTCTCAGATAGCATGAGTAAGAAACTACAAAACCTATCATCACTCAACAAAATGTTAAGAAGGTCAGAAGATTTTGTGTGGAATCTCATATTAAAAAAAAGTGTTGCACATTTACTGTGCTGTCTAGTTGACAGTCCAAAAATGTGCCAAATTGATGACGTTGGAGCGCCCTGTGTGAAGTCTTCTCCTAATTATGCCAACTCTTAATTGGCTTACTGTGCTTTAGACCATTAATTTATGGCTAAATGGCGTATGCCAATAATAAATTTGGTGCAAATTGCAACTTTACTAAATGTGCCCTAATGTCCTTTATTTGCAAAGTGGATAAAACAGATCATCACACATGAATTACAGAATGTTGTACTATAGCGATGAATATTATAGCCATATGGACAACTCTGATCCTTCATCATAATTGCAAGAAAATACAAACCCCCTGACCCTCCCAGAATTTTTTAAAAGCCCAATTTACCAGTTTTTAGATTCACAATTTTAAATATTTTAATTGAGAGCTAATTTCTGCCACTATACAAAGTTAAAATTTTAGATTGAAGATAAGGCGCGCTGTTGTTACTTCTTAGCATTTAATCCCTTTCCTGAGATCAATCCACAATAGCGTGGATATTGGGTCCTTAAATATGTCACCCGCACGTAAGCTGGACACCATAAATTCAGAATCTTTGCTGTTACATAGATTAGAGTTGTCTTTGATTGCGGATAACTCTTTCTCTAGCCCCTCTTTTATCTTCTTACAGAGTGCAATTCTCAATCCCCACCTCTTGCATTGCAGTGCCTGTACAGCTCCTGCATTGAGGGTCCAGTTAGGGCGGGTTCACACCTGTGCCTGGTCTCTGCTTTGCGGGTTTCCGTCTTCTGCCCAAGAAACTGTACACAAAATCCTGCATGTCTGACTTCGTGTACGGTTAAAATAAACTGTTTTGCTGCGGAGAGGCAGAAGATGCTCACGGGCGGTCACTTTGCAAACCCATTCAAGTGAATGGGTTTGAAGACTGACTGCCGGGTTTCCGTCTTCTGTCCAGTTTCATTCATTTGTGGTGAAAGCTACAAATGTTAGTGGCTTAATGCCAGCCATCAGCTTGAGTTAGTTGCATGCAAAATGGGTTGCGTTGGATTTTTTTGGCTGACGGACACAATTTGTGTTTTCTACGTATGTGCTGTAATTTTCCAAGTGTTTGGGGCAGTTGAGCGTTCACCAGAATGTTTGTGTTTGCTTGTGCCAGTCGTCTCTACGAACAAGTAATGAACTTTCATTCCGGAGAAATACCAGTCTAGAGACTAATGTGTGTAGCCAGCTAAGACATGTGTGACTTAACAATTGCAGTAATATGTCATGAAGGTTGTATATATGTGACTCGAAACAGATTCCTGTGCTCGGCCCCTCTTTGCACGGCATTTACTGTTTATTAGAGATGAGCGAACAGTGTTCTATCGAACACATGTTCGATCGGATATCAGGGTGTTCGCCATGTTCGAATCGAATCGAACACCACGTGGTAAAGTGCGCCAAAATTCGATTCCCCTCCCACCTTCCCTGGCGCCTTTTTTGCACCAATAACAGCGCAGGGGAGGTGGGACAGGAACTACGACACTGGGGGCATTGAAAAAAATTGGAAAAAGTCATTGGCTGCCGAAATCAGGTGACCTCCATTTTAGACGAATAGTGGATTTCAAATCCGGGTCATATGAGAATGTGAACTTTGTGACTATGAGACAGGGATAGCTGTACAGGCAGGGATAGCTAGGGATAACCTTTATTTAGGGGGGAATGTTATTAAAAATAACTTTTTGGGGCTCTATCGGGTGTGTAATTGTGATTTTTGTGAGATAAACTTTTTCCCATAGGGATGCATTGGCCAGCGCTGATTGGCCGAATTCCGTACTCTGGCCAATCAGTGCTGGCCAATGCATTCTATTAGCTTGATGAAGCAGAGTGTGCACAAGGGTTCAAGCGCACCCTCGGCTCTGATGTAGCAGAGCCGAGGCTGCACAAGGGTTCAAGCGCACCCTCGGCTCTGATGTAGGAGAGCCGAGGGTGCACTTGAACCCTTGTGCACCCTCAGCTCTGCTACATCAGAGCCGAGGGTGCGCTTGAACCCTTGTGCACACTCTGCTTCATCAAGCTAATAGAATGCATTGGCCAGCGCTGATTGGCCAATGTATTCTATTAGCCTGATGAAGTAGAGCTGAATGTGTGTGCTAAGCACACACATTCAGCTCTACTTCATCGGGCTAATAGAATGCATTGGCCAGCGCTGATTGGCCAGAGTACGGAACTCGACCAATCAGCGCTGGCTCTGCTGGAGGAGGCGGAGTCTAAGATCGCTCCACACCAGTCTCCATTCAGGTCCGACCTTAGACTCCGCCTCCTCCGGCAGAGCCAGCGCTGATTGGCCGAAGGCTGGCCAATGCATTCCTATGCGAATGCAGACTTAGCAGTGCTGAGTCAGTTTTGCTCAACTACACATCTGATGCACACTCGGCACTGCTACATCAGATGTAGCAATCTGATGTAGCAGAGCCGAGGGTGCACTAGAACCCCTGTGCAAACTCAGTTCACGCTAATAGAATGCATTGGCCAGCGCTGATTGGCCAATGCATTCTATTAGCCCGATGAAGTAGAGCTGAATGTGTGTGCTAAGCACACACATTCAGCACTGCTTCATCAAGCCAATACAATGCATTAGCCAGTGCTGATTGGCCAGAGTACGGAATTCGGCCAATCAGCGCTGGCTCTGCTGGAGGAGGCGGAGTCTAAGGTCGCTCCACACCAGTCTCCATTCAGGTCCGACCTTAGACTCCGCCTCCTCCGGCAGAGCCAGCGCTGATTGGCCGAAGGCTGGCCAATGCATTCCTATGCGAATGCAGACTTAGCAGTGCTGAGTCAGTTTTGCTCAACTACACATCTGATGCACACTCGGCACTGCTACATCAGATGTAGCAATCTGATGTAGCAGAGCCGAGGGTGCACTAGAACCCCTGTGCAAACTCAGTTCACGCTAATAGAATGCATTGGCCAGCGCTGATTGGCCAATGCATTCTATTAGCCCGATGAAGTAGAGCTGAATGTGTGTGCTAAGCACACACATTCAGCACTGCTTCATCAAGCCAATACAATGCATTAGCCAGTGCTGATTGGCCAGAGTACGGAATTCGGCCAATCAGCGCTGGCTCTGCTGGAGGAGGCGGAGTCTAAGGTCGGACCTGAATGGAGACTGGTGTGGAGCGATCTTAGACTCCGCCTCCTCCAGCAGAGCCAGCGCTGATTGGTCGAGTTCCGTACTCTGGCCAATCAGCGCTGGCCAATGCATTCTATTAGCCCGATGAAGTAGAGCTGAATGTGTGTGCTTAGCACACACATTCAGCTCTACTTCATCAGGCTAATAGAATACATTGGCCAATCAGCGCTGGCCAATGCATTCTATTAGCTTGATGAAGCAGAGTGTGCACAAGGGTTCAAGCGCACCCTCGGCTCTGATGTAGCAGAGCTGAGGGTGCACAAGGGTTCAAGTGCACCCTCGGCTCTCCTACATCAGAGCCGAGGGTGCGCTTGAACCCTTGTGCACACTCTGCTTCATCAAGCTAATAGAATGCATTGGCCAGCACTGATTGGCCAGAGTACGGAATTCGGCCAATCAGCGCTGGCCAATGCATTCTATTAGCCCGATGAAGTAGAGCTGAATGTGTGTGCTAAGCACACACATTCAGCACTGCTTCATCACGCCAATACAATGCATTAGCCAGTGCTGATTGGCCAGAGTACGGAATTCGGCCAATCAGCGCTGGCTCTGCTGGAGGAGGCGGAGTCTAAGATCGCTCCACACCAGTCTCCATTCAGGTCCGACCTTAGACTCCGCCTCCTCCAGCAGAGCCAGCGCTGATTGGTCGAGTTCCGTACTCTGGCCAATCAGCGCTGGCCAATGCATTCTATTAGCCCGATGAAGTAGAGCTGAATGTGTGTGCTTAGCACACACATTCAGCTCTACTTCATCGGGCTAATAGAATGCATTGGCCAGCGCTGATTGGCCGAATTCCGTACTCTGGCCAATCAGCACTGGCTAATGCATTGTATTGGCTTGATGAAGCAGTGCTGAATGTGTGTGCTTAGCACACACATTCAGCTCTACTTCATCGGGCTAATAGAATGCATTGGCCAATCAGCGCTGGCCAATGCATTCTATTAGCGTGAACTGAGTTTGCACAGGGGTTCTAGTGCACCCTCGGCTCTGCTACATCAGATTGCTACATCTGATGTAGCAGTGCCGAGTGTGCATCAGATGTGTAGTTGAGCAAAACTGACTCAGCACTGCTAAGTCTGCATTCGCATAGGAATGCATTGGCCAGCCTTCGGCCAATCAGCGCTGGCTCTGCCGGAGGAGGCGGAGTCTAAGGTCGGACCTGAATGGAGACTGGTGTGGAGCGACCTTAGACTCCGCCTCCTCCAGCAGAGCCAGCGCTGATTGGCCGAATTCCGTACTCTGGCCAATCAGCACTGGCTAATGCATTGTATTGGCTTGATGAAGCAGTGCTGAATGTGTGTGCTTAGCACACACATTCAGCTCTACTTCATCGGGCTAATAGAATGCATTGGCCAGCGCTGATTGGCCGAATTCCGTACTCTGGCCAATCAGCACTGGCTAATGCATTGTATTGGCTTGATGAAGCAGTGCTGAATGTGTGTGCTTAGCACACACATTCAGCTCTACTTCATCGGGCTAATAGAATGCATTGGCCAATCAGCGCTGGCCAATGCATTCTATTAGCGTGAACTGAGTTTGCACAGGGGTTCTAGTGCACCCTCGGCTCTGCTACATCAGATTGCTACATCTGATGTAGCAGTGCCGAGTGTGCATCAGATGTGTAGTTGAGCAAAACTGACTCAGCACTGCTAAGTCTGCATTCGCATAGGAATGCATTGGCCAGCCTTCGGCCAATCAGCGCTGGCTCTGCCGGAGGAGGCGGAGTCTAAGGTCGGACCTGAATGGAGACTGGTGTGGAGCTATCTTAGACTCCGCCTCCTCCAGCAGAGCCAGCGCTGATTGGTCGAGTTCCGTACTCTGGCCAATCAGCACTGGCCAATGCATTTCTATGGGGAAAAGTTAGCTTGCGAAAATCGCAAACTGACAGGGATTTCCATGAAATAAAGTGACTTTTATGCCCCCAGACATGCTTCCCCTGCTGTCCCAGTGTCATTCCAGGGTGTTGGTATCATTTCCTGGGGTGTCATAGTGGACTTGGTGACCCTCCAGACACGAATTTGGGTTTCCCCCTTAACGAGTTTATGTTCCCCATAGACTATAATGGGGTTCGAAACCCATTCGAACACTCGAACAGTGAGCGGCTGTTCGAATCGAATTTCGAACCTCGAACATTTTAGTGTTCGCTCATCTCTACTGTTTATCATGTCATGCTACAAAAAGTCTTTGCTTCGCCCCTATGTAACAGTCAGTAGCCAATGACTGAAATCTGTCGGCCTGCCATATTGGCCATTTCCCGTATACTGTGTAGCTGTGCACTATATACAGATTTCACTGAGCTGGAATTGTCTTCTGGTGTTTGAGTTATGTTACATTGTTACAGAAATCCGTCATCGATCTATCGATACTTTTATCTGTATAAATCAGTATAAATGCTGGAACCCTAACGGTGCCATCATCCCCTATTTACTAAACACATTATCTAGGTAGCACTTTTCGGAGAGCCTGGGCTCCATTAGATCACTCTTGCTCCTCATTGTACTCTTCATTGTGAAGGAGCTGTCATTAATCTTGACAGCAGGCTATCATTAGTGTCTACTCATTAAAGACTGACAGCCATTATTGGTTATTAAAGCATTTTAGGAGATGACTATTTCCAATTGATATTAATGCACACATTAGTGAACATGTTTCCTTTGTTTGGTCCATGGCAGTTGTGAATTTTGACATTTATATACAGAATAGATGGCCAGTGCACGACAATAGTGCCTTCTATAGACCTATAGATTCAGGTTCGCCTAAATTAGAATTCATGACGATTATCTGTATTTAGAGGAGCCGTTGTCTAAAAAAAAACTCCAAAGATGACATTACAAAAGGGGAACAAGCCAAAATTCTAGATCTTGTTATTATAGTATATGTAGGCTACATCTTGGATGAGTATACAAAAAGCTAGATTTTCCGGTGATTGGGGGTTTTCTGATGGGAAACCTTTGAATTGCATAAAATTTTCAATCAATGCCCCCTACCTCTCTGCTATATTCTAATAGGCTTATTGAAAACTCCGAGCTAATACCTGCTGTAAGGGAGAATGTTTCTGAACAATGTATTATGTTTTATTGATTCATTGTATGTGTCTAGTTCAGTTGATTCACGCAGAAAGATATATTATATAGGGCAACACGGTGGCTCAGTGGTTAGCACTGGAGTCCTGGGTTCGAATCCTGCCAAGGACAACATCTGCAAGGAGTTTGTATGTTCTTTCTGTGTTGGCGTGGATTTCCTCCCATTCTACAAAGACTTCCAGATTGGAAAATAAATGTACATTGTGATCTCTATATGGTGCTCACAATCTACAAAAAATCTTATGCTAAAACTTTATGAAATTCAATTTTTTCTGTTCTTGTTTTCCTTTTTAATTGTAGATGACAAAAAAATTGTCAAGTCCAAGAAGTCAATGGAGAGGATAATTAATAGCCAAATGTCTATTGAGGTAGTTGTATGATCGTCCTGTTCATCATCCCATCTTCCAATATAGATACTTCCCAAGTAAAGTCACCATTCACAATTCATCCTCCTTACCACCTAGTTCTTTGTGTCCACATATGTTTTCCTTTCGAGCTAGTCTTCATACCCTCTTCATGCCGCCTGCCATACATTTACTTTACTTCCCCACATTATCACCTTAAATGTACGGTTTTCATGGCTACTGGGAATCTGCGAGCTTTGTACTTGTATCTTCTAGTTCAGCAATATCCCTTCAATCATAACCTATCGATTGAAGAATTGTTTATTGCACAGTTGGAGGTAAAAGTTGTTGGTTAAACAGCTATTTTATACATATGGCCAGCATAAGGGATATTTCAGTAAGGTTGAGAAACCATAATGATCTGTTCAGAAGACAAAATAATCTGTCACTTAAGATATTAATTGGTGTATTATAGGGTTGAGCCGATCTTGAGATTTCAGGATCGATTTTAAAATCTGATTGTGAAATTTGCTCGATTGCTGACCAGGATCTGATCTATCCCGATCGCTCAACCCTATTAATGATATATACATGAATAGGGTTGAACCAATCTTGAGATAACCTCTGACCTCGATCCCGGCGGAAAAGATCGGGATCGGAATTCCGATCGCGATCATGAAATTTACTCGATCTGTTCCGATCCTGAACACTCAACCCTATTGTATTATACTTGTACATAATGCACTACTGCAGACCCCAGTGATTTCATCTGTCACAGAGGTCTATCACCTAGTATAGCAGTATTATTTATATGATTGACGACACTATAGCATAGATTAAATGGTAACGAATAATTACCTAGAAAATATACATAAAAAGTTCTCCATAATAAAGCTATGCACAGATAAAGAGAATTCTATAGTAAATTGTGTCTGACTATATGTGAGATAACATGTTAGTGATCATAGTGAAGTGTTTATGACGATAAGTGTGTGTTCTCAGTTAAGTAGAGTCAATCTGTCTCGCACCGCGCGGAGATTGCGGTTCACCACGGATTTACATTTTCATAGTATAGAAGGAAAATGTATTCATGGGCTAACCCCACTTCCATTAGTTACTCACAAACATCACATTATTTTACAATCGCAGTAGTGAAGCAAAAAAAATCCGCAATCAGTTAAGGACTTGTTGCGAATTGTAACCGTATCCGCAGGTTCCGGTACTGTGCTATGGAATTACTCTATAGAGCAAAAGTGTTAAAGCCGCACTGTCAGTGCAAGATATTTCCATGGATTTGTAGCAGACTGTCTTGTGTGAATGTATAATATTGTTTAATCAATAAATGGCACATACTAATGTATGAATCCCATGAAGTGGAAGTTCTGATGCAGGGTATAAACAACCCAACTTTGTTACTATTTTCTATAGATCAACCAGATTTTTTTGGAGCCATAAAACTGTCAAGTTTTGTCCCACGTTGCTTCCAGCACTGATCTCCTGCTGATATATTGCACTTGAGGAGTTCAACTCACTTCAGTCCCAGGATCTGAGTCATTCTGAGTCTAAAGACCACTGAATGCCACTCTGTGGTGGTCTGTGTTTTCTGGCATACTTAAAAGGTTGGCAGCTCCACCCTATTGCTGTCCAAACAAGGTTTCACCACATGCTAGATGATCAAAAGAGCGGAGTTGAGGTCTTTGGAAATGGAATCTACAGGAACAGCATTGAATTGACTCATAGGGCGACATTATCTTAGCTGCTGTTTTCTTTGTTTTCTCTTAGCTTTCTTGTAGGTGCATTGACTTGTCGTGTTACAGCGTTCATATGTGTCTGGATTTTTACACCAGTGTGTATTTAACCGTCTCACTTTGACGACTGATCACGTAGATCTTTCATACTGCATTGTATGCTTTTGGTGCCTAACAACATTATACCTTAGGGCCCAGTAACGTACCTGTAAGTCATAGGCACACCCGATATTCTGGAGCTGATCCTTTCAAAATTGGAGAGGTCGCCGTTTTTCGGATGTTTAATCCAGCAAAAGCCATGTTTGAGTGAAGATGGCCATACACATTAGGGTCCATTCACACAGAGTTTTTTGGGGCTGATTTTGATGTTGAATCCGCGTCAGAATCCAAAGCTTCCCATTGACTTTAATGGGTTCTTTTTTCCGCTAGGTTGGCTTGTATTAGACTGAGATCCTTCAGAAATTTTTTTTAAAATATACCTGAGGAAGAAGCCGAGAGCTTCGAAAACTTGTAATCTGTCATCATCGTTAGTTAGCCATTAAAAAAACGTATCACCTACTGAAGGCTTCCTAGTTTACGGAGATCAGTATGCATATTGCCATATGTAAATTATATTGTCTCCTTTATATATGTGTAGATGCTACTCGTGAGTGCTCTTGTACTGTCTAGTTTTTTTTAACTAACTTTATTGAACACACAATACAATACAGTGTACATGACAACATAAAGTACAAAGTATAAATTGGAACAAACTGTATAATATAAAACCTCTTCACAGGTTGATCAAGGACTTATAGAACATACAACATGGGACAGTTTTTGTAATGTGAAGCTCCTGTCTTGTGCTAGGGTGCCTCCTGTTTCCCGCTGTGGAAAGCTTAGAAATTAAAGGGATCCTATCATTTAAACACTTTTTTTTTCTAGTTGACACGTCGGAATAGCCTTAAGAAAAGCTATTTGTCTCCTACCTTTTAGAAGTCATCTCCGGCCCGCTGTTAGTTGAAAAATCCGGCTTTTGCCGGTATGCAAATGAATTCTCTCGCAGCACTGGGGGCGGGGCACAGCGAGCAAACAGCACTGGGGGCGTCCCCAATGCTGCGAGAGAACTCTCTCCAGTGACGCCTCCATCTTCTGCAGCAATCGCCTCTTCATCTTCATTTTTCGGCTTGGGTTAGCCTTGTGCGCCTGCGCAGTCAGCTCTGCCATCAGGACCCAGGCAGAGCCGAGTGCACAGGCCGGCGGCCATTTTATGGAGGCTGCTTACACGCGCATGCGCAGTACGCTCCGGTTCTCCATAGAACTTCTCCTATGATTTGTGATGTGCAATATGTTGGCACTACATAATGAAAAATTACTACTATTCCAATTTGCTGACTCTTGTATGCACTACTTGTTTCTAACTCTGAATTATTTCACAATAATAGACCATTTTTTTACGTCTCCCAGCAATAGACAATTGTGTTCAATTTGTTTGGATAGAAAACATTTGAACCGACCAGTCTGCCTTTGTATGACCATAAAATATGTTTCTCGGATACTTAGTGGTTAAGTAAGGTTGTTTGTTAACTTTCTAGCTCCTTCGTGTATAAAAATGTGATGTCAGAACTATAAGTAAAAATTCCATTAATTTTCTCCTGACCAGTGGAACATCTTAATTATATTTAAACAAGTGTTTGTGCCAGTCTGCAATAGTTTCTGGTTCATTTATTTGTTTGGTCATGTGCGAAACTTTAATGAAGATCTGCTTTGCCTTTTATACCGCACTAGTAGTGTCACATGGAAATTTGTTCTTAGTGCTAAAAAGCTGTGACAAGATAATAAGAACCAGGGTGTTTATATTTTGTCATCTTCAATGCTGTGTCTATGATGATATTGTTTTTACGCTAGTAATACTGTAGCATTTTTAATGGCTATATGCATTTTTCTCAAACTTTCTTTAAATTTGACTTCAAACATCAGTGATTTGCAAACCCAGTTCAAAAGTGTAGACGCCTTTTGTTAATGAAGTTTTCCCACTAACTAAATGTATTTGCTATCCAGTCTGATAGCCAGAGGTCCAACAATTGGGTCCCCCAATGATCATGAGCATGAGGGACCCTGAGTTCGTTGTGTGTGCATGCACGGCCCCCTCTCCATTGGTAACAAAGATAGTCCAGTGCTCTGTGCCTTGTCTACACATTCTCCCTCCATGTTATTCCTTGAATTTGTGAACAGGTACTTGTAGTCTTATTAATGTTTATTTCTATAGCACCATTAATTCCATGGTGCTTTACATTTGGGGGTTACATACAATACACAAAATATACAGGTAGATATAATACTAACAATAACCGACTGGCACAGTGGGGTAGAGGGCCCTGCCCGCGAGACCTTACAATCTATGGGGGAAGGGGGTAGAGACAGAGGGGGAGACTGTACAGATGGCAGTGAGGTGATAGTGTTATTGGAGGTTGTAGGCCTTCTTGAATAGGTGAGTCTTCAGGACCTTCTTGAAACTTGTGATTGTGGGGATCAGTCTTATGTGTCTTGGTAAGGAGTTCCAGAGTATGGGGGATGCATGGGAGAAATCTTGGAGATGGTTGTGTGAGGAGCGGATGAGAGCATAGCGGAGTAGGAGATCATTGGAAGATCTGAGGTTACGTGTGGGCACGTAGTGGGAGATTAGGTCAGAGATATATGGAGGGGACAGGTTGTGGATCGCTTTGAATGTTAGCGTTAGTAGCTTGAACTCAATTCGCTGGGCTATAGGTAGCCAGTGGAGGGACTGGCAGAGGGGAGCAGCCGATGAGGATCGGGGGGGTGAGGTGGATTAAACAAGCAGCGCAGTTTAAGGTGGACTGGAGGGGAGCCAGGGTGTTTTCTGGGAGTCCGTGGAGAAGGGTGTTGCAGTAGTCTAAGTGGGAGATTATGATGGCCTGGACAAGCATCTTAGTAGTTTCAGGGGTGAGGAAGGAGTGCATTTGATGGATGTTCTTCAGTTGGAGGCGGAAGGAAGTGTTGAGGGTTTGAATGTGTGACTTGAAGGATAAGTCGGAGTCCAGGGTTACCCCAAGGCATCAGGCTTGTGGGACAGGGGTAAGTGGGGTTCCTTTATCTTTGATAGATGGGTCAGGTGGAGGGGCCATACGGGGTGGGGTGACCTCCTTGTTTAACCTCTCCCCCATGTTTTTGTTACATCATTGTATTATCTTCTGGTTTGTTGCCTCATGACTGCTCTCCTGGCATTGTTCCTGATTTTGCCTCCCTTCTGCTCCAGGCATGCCTAGAACGTCTCCAATATCTAAAGAAACTGCAGTTAGTATGTTGACATATGACATTCCTAGAACCAATTGACTTCTCTATGGACCACATTCTAGGAATCTGTCTAGAAAAATCCATAATGCTTTGCAAGAGTTAAGAATGAAGGACAGGTAGACTTCTTAGATGCCTCACCTTTGGCAGGAAACGGGAGGAGGCAGACTATTTTAGGCTTAGCCTAGATTCACACCTGTGAAACTGTCTGTGTGAGCTGGAATTACCAGCATTGCCAGGAGAGGGGCAGTATACAGCATGTTCAGTATGTCGATGGGGGCAGGGACTACTAGCGGCATAGATAACTATAATGCTCGGAGTCCCTTTCCCAAAATCCTGTTCAGGCCGGAGAATCTGGTGCACACACAGACCAAGTTTCATAAGTAAAACTCGATCCTGTGAATCCAGGCTTGGTGGCCACCATTGGGGCTGCAGGATTTTTCTTAAAAACCCCATAAACACTTGATTTAGTCAGTGGGTCATTTTCTCACGACACTTACACTTTAAAGGATTTCCTGTGGTCTGATCTCATTGTTCTTCGTTCCATAGAGACCATGCTTATTATCACGTTTGTTCACTGTTGGAATCTGGGTATAAAAAATAATTATTCTGAACATGGATTGGAGATTCGATCACATGACAAAAGCAGAAAACTGGATCGGTAACAGCATTGGCTATAACGCTACAATACTTGCTACAGATCTTTCCGCCTGCCAGGTCCTTCTGTTTAAGTGAATACAAATCATTTTAGGAGGAAAGTTTAAATATTTCATAAGATTTCCACCATTCTTAGGCACAAGCCTGGAAGAATAATAAGGCCCCAGGATGCCCTTCTCCAGCTTGTTGCTTTGCTCGCAGCATCTTCTCGCCTGTTTGATTAAGGTTTAGCCTCTGCTGACAGATTACCATTGGAAAAGGCCTCTGGCTGTGCCACACAGAATGAGTTAAGCTAAGGATTAACCAGAGCACTCTCACTAATACAACCAAACTGTCAACAAGATCAAAGGGCTTTCTAGAAAACAGAAAGCAATTTACTGAAGTGTACCTTATTGAAGGAACACGAGCAAGGAAAATAAAAACATTTAGCGGCTCCTCTAGCACCAGGGGGAAAAGTTTAATTTTTTTTTTTTTTTTATCAGTTTTCGTCGGTTTGCCGAGCATTAACATTGAAGTCCTCGGTAATATCTCCATTTTTACGCTACAGATTTATAACACGTCACAGATTTAGCCCATATGTTTAAGACCTGCATGAATAATTTGCTACTGCCTATCCGATATATGAGGACATATTTTCCATTTAGACTAGGATTGAGCGATTGTTAATTTTCGATCATTTTCTAGCTGATCCTGATTCCCAATTGCGATCATGAAATTTGCTAGATCGCCGATCGAATCCGATCTTTCCCGATCGCGCAATCCTAATGTTAGCTTTTCCCACAATGATTGGCCAGTAGCCAAGCATTGTGGGAAATAACCTCCGACCTCGATCCCGCCGGAAAAGATTGGGATTGGAATTCTGATCGTGATCGTGAAATTTACTCAATCGCCGATCAGAATCCCATCACGATCAGAATTCCGATCCCAATCTTTTCCGGCGGGATCGAGGTCGGAGGTTATTTCCCACAATGCTTGGCTACTGTCCAATCATTGTGGGAAAAGCTAACATTAGGGTTGAGCGATCGGGAAAGATCGGATCCCGATCGGCGATCGAGCAAATTTCACGATCGCAATCGGGAATCTGGATCAGTTTGAAAATGATCGAAAATTAGATTTTAAAAACGGTCCTGAAATCTCAAGATCAGCTCAACCCTACTCCATAAACATAAAGTAACTAGGGTTGAGCGATCGGGAAAGATCGGATCCCGATTGGCGATAGAGCAAATTTTGGGATCGGCTTGAGTGATCGAAAATCAGATTTTAAAAATGATCCTGAAATCTCAAGATCGGCTCAACCCTAGTTCAGACGGAGTGCGATACTCACACTTTTTTTTTAGAATTTTTTTTTCCAGCATTACATTGTCAAATGTCAGACCAATGCTTCATGATGTGACAAAATGTCACAGACGATACGTGGATGGTATCCGTGTGCCAACCATGATCTCTTTGCACCCATACTTTTCTTAGGGACTTTGGCCAGTTTTAGACAGGTGTGTTAAGTCTGTGAAATACGGACCATATGTCGACTGCTTTTCCAGGTCTGAACTCTATTTAGGGACTTGTTCTCACATCTTCATGGTCATCTATGAGCCTTTGGGTCACTGCCGGTCTCCTATCCTGTTCTGTGATCATCCTTTCAAGTTGTGACCCAACTATATTGACTATATTGCTGTTAGTTGGGGTCATCCGGAAATACCGTCAACATACAGTCTGTGTGTCATGGATTGAATATGATCTTATGAAAGTGGCCTTAAGGCCCATCAAGCGCTTTCAATAACATGGAGAGTTGATCGGTGCTTGTTTAGCTCTAGTTACATAAACTCATCACCAGTACTGTATGTGAACACATGATCATTAGTGTGATTGATAATTAGTGTCATTGATCTAAGACTTACATCCTCTATTATCAGAACTGCCCATGCTTGTATACAAGACTTCTCCTGAGTTGCACCACTTCTCTGGAATGCTCTACCCCGGACAATCAGATTAATCTCTACAATCAGAATAACTCCCAATTAACCCCTTAAAGACACAGCAGTTTTCCTTTTTTATCATTTTATTTTTTTCCTCCCTGACTTTCAAGAGCCATACAAGGGCTTGTTTTATGTAGGAGAAATTGCATTTCCTAATGGCACCCTACCCTAGCCTGCACAATGTACTGGGAAGCTGGAAAAAATTCTGAATGGTATGATATTCGAGAAAGACAGGTTTTGTTTTAACCATGTTCACTGGGCAGTAAATAAGACCTGTTTCCTTTCATTCTGTTGGTCGGTATGACTAGGTTACTAAAAAAATATTGTTTTCTACTTTTATTACTTTAAAGAAAATCTTCTAGGCCTTGGGCAGAGTTGACTGCGCATGCCCACAACCACAAGAAAAATGGCCGCTTACACAGTAAGTAAGTGGCCATTTTCTTGTGGCCTGTGGGCATGCACTGTCAGCTTTGCCTGAGGCCTAGAAGTTTGACCCCCAGTGCCAGAAGAAGATGCAAAGAGAGCCCGTTCCTGAAGAAGATGGAGGCGGCTCTGAAGAGTTGTCTTGCAGCTTTGGGGACGCCCCCAGTGCTGCGAGAGAACTCATTTGCATACCGACGAAAACTGGGATTTCTACCGAACGGCGGTGTGGAAAAGACATCTAAAGAGAGGAGAAGAATAGCCTTTCTTAAGGCTATTCCTACATGTCAACGACAAAAAAAAATTGATTTTAATGGTAGACTCCCTTTAAATTTTTAGATAAGTTCCAAATACAAAATAAATAACTAATTAATAAATCCATTAAATTTTGTGTCTTTGACAGAACAATGGAATCCTTTCCATCTTAGGTGACATCATCATTTCCAGCAAATGAATGTCCTAAGTTCCGGTGCAGTAAGAGCACATGGGACCAAAGCACAGATTGAAATGGCAATCTAAAAAGTTAATGTAGAATTAAAGATGCTTAACACTGTTTCAAATGGGTCATTTATATTGTTAGCACTTGGATAAATAGATAAATGCATTAGCAAAAGCCGTTTTGGCACAGCTTGCAGACGGAGTTGGCTCCTGCATTGCCCTGAGTGATTGGCAGCTTTTTATGGCAATTCCTAATTAAAGCCTAATTGACTTTTCAAATAAGAATGATTTAAAAGTGTCAAATATTCTTAAAAATGACGCTACCTAGCTGTCTGTGGATTTCTAACTTACTTTACATTTGTCATGTTAGAAACTGTCAGACAATGTGTTTTTTTTTCCTCCATTAAATATAGTTTACCTTCAGTTTAGTTTACTAGCAAATTGTGCGGTTTAACCCCTTAACAGCTAGTGTAAATTTAGAAGTTTAAGACTAAAGCAAAAAAAAAAACAAAACCCAAAACTCATAGCTTAGTTTTTGAAGCTCAAGACACATTTGGAATTGTTACTTTCTTGATCCTTCTAGTTGAATCCAGCTCTGGTTTTAGCTTAAAATCTGCAGCAAATTGTACATTAAAAATGTGCGTCTACAAAGGGTTTTGCGGATTTACATAGCAAGTAGGGTTGACCGATCTGGAAAGATTGGATCCCGATCGGCGATCGAGCAAATTTCACGATCAGGATCGGCTGGTAAATAATCGAAGATCAGATTTTAAAAATGATCCTGAAATCTCAAGATCGGCTCAACTTGAGTGTACATGCATTACATTACTAGGGTTGAGCGATCGGGAAAGATCGGATCCCGATTGGCGATCGAGCAAATTTCATGATCGAGATCGGCTGGAAAATGATCGAACATCGGATTTTAAAAAACGATCCTGAAATCTCAAGCTTGGCTCAACCCTAGTAGCAAGAACCCGGGGTCAGTGCCCATGTTCAGAGATGCCCCTAATCACAGACGTTTAACCACTTAGATGTCATGACATCTAAATAGTTAATTTGACTTCCTGCTTTAGTTCCTACAAGAGAATGACTCTTCCTTGGGAAGATCACAACAGCTGATCTTACAGAAATCCTATAAATAAATACTAGGTTGTTATTGAGTTTTGTCTATGGCAGGTCTCAATAGCAATATAGCATCTTTGCTATGGGCTACAAACATACACCCAGCTTTGTGCTGAGCTATATCACTGGCTGCACCAATCAAGCAAGACGTTTGCAAGGAACATCAAGGGTGAAGAGTCACCTGCATGTCACTGGAGCATAGAGCACAGGCCATGCTGAATGCAACCTGTCACTGCTAACAGTCCCAATAATTCTAGGAAAATTTTGAGCCACAAAAGGGAGGTATTTTATGTATACCCCGCACCCACATTCTTGGGATGTTCCCAAGCAGGCTTTAAATTTCAGATTTTGGCCTATATTTGGCCTTAGTATCATTACGGTTAGCAGTAAATGGGGCACAAAGGAAAGGTGAGCCATGCTAGAAACCAGATTAGGGGGTAAGCCTACTTAGGACCAAGATTTAAAGGGATATTGTGCTGTGGACTAGGAATGAGATAGGGAGTTATGTTGGTGACTTGAAACAAGAGGTAAGCTCCATGGAAGTGAGAAAAAGTTGAGATACCCTATGATTATGTGGGTTGGAGTGGCTTGTGTACAGTAACATGTCGGTTTTATCAGTCTGAGTGTGGGCATTTTAATATGCTGAAGCATAAAGTGCATGATTTGTAGCTCTGATTTATGTGCAAATTTGGGTGGTCAAGGGTTTGGGTAGACCCCAGAGCAATGGGGACAGGTGAGTAAACTGCATGAAATTTCAACTGTGAAATGTATTCTGCAAAAAAACCTGTAGAATGCAATGTAGTTATTAACATAATTAATATAATCAATTCAGATTTTTTTTTTTTTCCATGCCATAAAATTATTGCTCATTCTTTGCTTTGAAATCCAGTTCTGCTCAGTATTTGACAAATGTTTAGGGTTGAGCGATCAGGATCGGGAAAGATTGGCTGGAAAATCAGATTTTAAAAACTATCCTGAAATGTCAAGATCGGCTCCACCCTACTCCATAAACATAAAGTAACTAGGGTTGAGCGATCAAGATTGGATCCCGATCGGCGATCGAGCAAATTTCACAATCGGGATCGGCTAGAAGATGATCGGAAATCGAATTTTAAAAACGATCCTGAAATCTCAAGATTTGCTCAACCCTACGACTGTTTGCATACAGATAGCTGTCAGTCACTAATGGTACGACCGACTGAACTCCTGACCTCAGACTGACATATACTTGTGGATTTATTCATTTAAATCCTTCTCAATCTGCTCCGCTTCTCCTGCTCTATAACATGCAGGTTATCTGTAATCCCTATACATTAAGTTTCATTTATTATGAAAATAGTATTACATTTCTTTAGAGCTAACTGGAAAGCCCCTTGCACAATATAGGTCTGAACAGGCTCGTGTACAGGAGAATACCTCCACAATGGAGCATGCCACAATAAGTCAGACGCATAGTGGAGTAATATAAGTCCATAGATGACTATGCCGCATATAGTCAGTCCACCGCACGATGCTTATGTGACGTGAATGTGATTCCTACCTATAGCACGTTGCAAATTCTAAAACAATAACGGAGTAGGTTATAATTGTGGTGACAAAATGTCAATGGTTTTGCGATCTTATCGTTTAGATATTATAGGCTAGTGTTCTGTGACATGACTGGACCAGCGTATTGTAATTTTAGCCTTTGTTACATAGTGCAGGCAAATGTCTGTCAGCTTACACTAATGTGGGAAAATTGAACTAGGTATTCAACAGCTCAATTACAGTAGAGCCATTTTGTCAGGCAGCCCTTGTCGAGACCATAGCGCATGAATATTTCAAGAGGCCGCTGCAGTTTGGGGCTTATCTGCCCGTTCCTGTATGATGTTGCTGATAGACAGTCTAAAACTGGTTCAAGTTACATTTTGTAACTGAGAAGAGGCTTCAAAATCTACATTGTGAATGACCGATGATCAGGGGGATAATGGGATATATTTGGTAGGTTTCCCTTTCTAAAAAAAAAATTAACCTGAAGATTTTTTTGTATCTTCGATTTGCTTGGGTGACAGTATTGCTAGTAAGTTTCGATGAACATATCCTTAATAACTTCATGGGAATGACCAACGCTCAATTTAGAGAAAAAAATCTTAAAGGCAAAGTGGTTTATTAAAGGGGCTGCAGTCATGGGAGGTTTAGAAGGTAAAAACGCACTTACCGGTATATTTACCAGCACACTCCCGTCTACTCCTACGCTGCGGTGGTGTCGTCACATTGACCAAATCACAGCAGCCGTTCACTGTTCTGAGCAGAGGTGATGGTGGCTCCGCAGAGGGAAGGGGGCCGGGTATGAAATTTTTGAATAGTAATAAGTATACGATAAGAGAAATAAACCAAGTACATGTCTGTATAGGACTTACATGTTGAAAGTGCGTCAGGTGTGAAGTGAGACATGGGTAAGGAAGAGGACAAAAATCTCAAAACCAAAGCAGGACACAAGACACAAAAGATAGGGGATAAGGTGGGGGAACTGTTGTTCTGAGGAAGTGAAGACTTAAAAGGATCATATCTCCATAATCCACAATTTATGTAGTGTCCAAAATATGTCCCAAGGTCCCCAAACAAGCTGAAATCTTTCCTCCACATTATGCAGGAGCGCAGTTAAATACTCCAGTGTCCTAGATTCTCATTCTGTAGCGTTCAGCTTCTCTAATGATGGAGGAGGGGTACATGTCCAGTGGTTCACTATAAGACAATGGGCTCAAATGAGGCTATACAGTACCAACTGGAGGGCGCAGCAGGAAGATGGCGCATCGCATATTCGTAGGAAGCTGGTGCTAAATCATTAGTAGATGATCTGATGCTGCGTCAGGGTTTCGTGCATAGCAGAGCAGCTACCTTGCTGCAATCTATTGAAAGTCATCCCTTGAGCCTAGTCTGCAGTGCCGTGAAACCCAAGTTGACCTGGGATAGCCGGGGAACGGGTACATCTCCACCCTAATGTGTAGTGCTGCATGGCATGGGGCCGGAGTGCGGCAGGAAGCCCACCACCTCTCTCCCACAGCGCATCACATGTTCGTTGGGAACCCAATGCTAAATCATTCGTAGACAACCTGATTGTGGGTCAGGGTTTCATGCAGAGCAGCTACCTTGCTGCAATTTATTGAAAGTCATCCCTAGTACCAACTGGAGGGTAGGTTTGTGTAGGCGCCCAGGACGCAAGTTGAGAAGGAATGTTTTGGGAGACTAAGCAAATTGCCACTACATGTTCTATTAGTATCTGCCACCAATAGGGCTAAATTAAGGATCAGACCAAGCCATAGGACCCAGCGCTAGAAGACGGATTGTGTGATTTGACCAAAGGAGAGCAGAAAGAGAAGCCATGGTTGGCCCCAAACCATCTTATCTCCATCTAGAGTAGGCAGGAATAAACATAGCAATTGTTAGACAGATGTTGGAGTTCAGCTGGATAGATGGAGTTGCACAGGATAGGAGTAATAAGTGTTTGTTCATAACTTGTTTCCAATGGAAGAAATGCTTGGGATTCTTTTTTCAAAATGCTGAAAAAAAGTGTGTCCAGCTCGGTCTTGTCAAGGATCCCGCAGCCGATTCAGGCACAAAACCCACCAGTGGGAGACACTACTGATAATACGCATTGTGCCGAGTAAAGCCACAGCAGATAGCCCTGGGATGGAAAGTGGAGAGGAATCAGACGGGAAAGACTGCTTCCAATACCATCTCACTTTCCATTGTGTGTACCCTGTCGATCAATGAGTTTGTGACTTTGTACTATATTTAGTTTAACATCCAAAAAATACATGTAGGACAGTACTAACGTTCTACACATAATGAACATAATAAATATACTAAAAATGGCTTCTAACATCTTTTTGGTACAACCATTCCTGCCACTAGTTCCAGAATAAAATGTATACATTTTTTTTTTTTTGTTGCAAATTTGACACTTGGTTTAGTCCAAACCAAGTATCTGTGAATGTGTTGCAAGTGATCAGATTGATCAGTAATCGAACAGCCCTAAGATCTGTATCTCTTCTGTATGTCTTCTTTACATAGTTACTTTGGTAGTTAAAGTTCCTTTGTAGTTTCATCAGAATCTCTATCAACAACCTTGTTTTCCATGTGAACTCTTAACTTTGTTCTCTTTTGATGTGTAGTTGTGGGCTGCTGACAGATGCGGATTTGTTATGTTAATTCCATTGCTTCCAGATATCTCACTTGTTCCTTATAGTAAATATATAGAGGTCTTTATCTGTAGGTGAGCTCTCCAGTTATCTTGTTAATCTCGCTGTCAACTTGAAAGGGGCTGCTGGTAGACTTCCATCTTTTGTTTCATTGTTGTGCACTATAAACACTTATGTTAATTCAAGGGTTAACTTCCTCTTTTTGTGCATTTATTCACCTTTGTCATCACCTGTTATGGACATGTGGTCCGTATATTGTATAGGAATCCATGTAGGGTTTGAGCCCTGACAACAATGTATATTTTTGTTCACAGTAATTCAGACATTTTACATTAAATTTTTAGTTTGGTTTTCTGTATAAACTAGCTGTACCCGCGACTTCGTCCGCAGCCCCCCTGACCCAGGTGTGAACCACCTGCAGCGCGGGCCGTGGCCCCCCCCACGTCCCTTTCCTTGCGGCCGCCGCGGGCCCCTCCTACAGGATGGTGGGTCGGGAAGCCAAGGCCTCGCTGCTGCGCCTCGGCCCCCCCCCCTTTCCCACTACCCGCTCCCCCGGCCCCCTGCCCCCATTTAGAGATTATAGTGACCTCCTACATCTCCCCCTTCCCCCAAACACCAGCCACCCGTGACCCCGGTGACCCTAACCCCCCCTACCTTCCACATGTGCAATCCGGGCCCCCCCCTCTACTCCCCTTCGGCCCCGTGGACAATTCGCCGCAAACCTATGGGGCCACTGTGCTGGCTCCCAATCCCGCCCGCACACCACCATGCACCTATAGGAGTTAGGTGTGACTACCAGCGCTGACATCATGCCCGGGTCAACAGCGGAGAAGGAGAGAACTTGTGAGGGTCATGGTACAAGAAATGGGGGAGGTTCAGTGGTTAGCACTGCAGCCTTGCAGCGCTGGAGTCCTGGGTTCGAATCCTGCCAAGGACAAGGAGTTTGTATGTTCTTCTTGTGTTTTGTGTGGATTTCCTCCCATACTCCAAAGACATAGTGATAGGGACAACTGTACATTGTGAGCTCTATATGGGGCTCACAATCTACATACAATAAATGAATAAATAATACAAGAAATATATGTATATGTCCACTTACCACCAGCTGTAGATTAGAAGAATTTCTGGGCTGTTCTTGAGTAACCTCATTTTTCTTTGCTCTTTTGATGTTCTAGAACTGTTAATACATTGCACCAATGGAAAATGAATACTAATGAGTAAAGGATCCAGAGTAAATCTAGAGTATCGCTATACGCCCTCCAAAAATTTGCTGTCAGGTTAAGGCTTGGCCATATTACCTGCTGGGTTTCTCCATTCTTTAATGTTGTTATTGTGACAGGTAGATTTATAAAGCTTGAAATTTGTACAAATCAGTTGTCAGTCACAGCAGCTTGTCAGTGTGTCAGCTGCTTGTGTCTTGCTGTGCAGGGAAAAGGTGGTGAGTGGAGAGATGAAGCGGCCTGGAGCTTTAGACAAGCGGGCAACTGTGGAGAAAGGAAATTAATTCTAATGCATCTGAAATGGAGATCGGCTCGGAGGTCCTTGTTGATCCTGTAGTGCAGCCATTGATTTCTTATCCTTGATGTTGAACAACAGTGCAACCAGAAATGACATGTTGCTCATAGCTAAAAGCTGCTGTTTATTGCACGCTAAATACTCCCCCTCTGCATGGGAAACCTAATATCAGTGCTATTTTCTAGCTGTGGGGCTGACAAGTGCTGTTTCTCTGGCTTGTTAGGGAGGTGAGCATTTTTCTTATTTAATAATCTCTTTTGGTTGCACGCCTAGAAGTAGCATAAATAATCCAAGGAATGTGTATTTATTTTACATGCTGCTTAAAGTGAAATTTTAGTGAAAACCAAAATAGCGTTTCCTTCACATGACTTAATCTGAAAGTGGGGGCCATTGCCCAGACACCAAAACTTTGTATGCCCATCAATATAATCTACTAGCTTCTGCCCGCAACTTCGTCTGTGGGTTGTTGTTGGCGATGAGCCGCTTATATTTAGCGAAATGCAGTTGGCAATGATCCGCTTGCATCCGCGTCTCATCTCTGCTACATCTGTGTATATGTGCAGCAGACGCAGCAGTATGAACATTCCTATGAAGAGCAGAGCAAGCTGTGCTGCCTCAGCTCTGCTACATCTGGCAATTTGAATCAGAGGGGTTGTCTTGTGTGAATGTCCTAGCAGTGTCTGTGTTAGACAAGGCTGAATGGCTGCTGCTGAACTTTGACACAGTTCGCCCTCCTCCCCCAGCAGAGCCCGAACAGCACATAACCTTGTGTTACGCACACAAACTGCTACCGTGCTGCCTCAGCTCTGCTACATCTGGGAATTTCGATTACAGGGGTTGTCTTGTGTGAGAGTGTGTGAGCAGCTTCTGTCTTACAAAGGGCTGAACGAATGTTGCTGAAATGTGCCACAGTTCTAACCCCCCCCCTTGAGAGGCAGAACAACACATTCCCTGTCGTACTCACTGCAACTCTACACCTGATATACTCCTCTTGTCCAGACACATCCTGCATGTTCTGTAGTCTCCTGATCTTCTATGAGACTCCATTTTCTTTAGCTTCCACACTGCCCAGCTTCATCCAATATAGCTCCACCCACCACATAGCCTGAACCTATTGGAGAATGGCTCAAGGACCTGTGTTGTTGTGTGAACTTAATTTCCTTCATAGCAGTCGTGTAGGGACATCATCAGCATTCCTATCTATGTATGTGGCAAATTTCAGGCAAATCCGTTCAACCTTTTTTGAGTGATTGAGGAACAAACATCCAAACTCACAAACATCCAAACTCACAAACATCCAAACTCACAAATTTTCACATATATAATATTAGTAGGATAAACTGCCACTGATCTGCAAAACATAATAGGAAAGAAATGTATTTAATTATTAATTATTACATCTCATCTAGTATCACGTTGGATTTAAAAAATCGTTTGTAGCATAGACAAGTATCTTTTACACGGGTATATTTTCTAAATTTGCACTCATTTGCCCCTGCAGTCTTTTTCCTGTTTTCTTTAGCAATGGTAAGTAAGCTGCTATTATAGCCCAATCTCTGCTAACGAATTATGAGTTGTATGGACATGTTGGCTGGAGAACCATATTCAGCTGAAATTTTGCTTGACAGTGAAAAACCTGTTCATCAGAACAATCCTTGACATTCTCTTTAAGGCAATGAGTTTTTTCCTTGCACGGGAACCCCATTATTATACCAATCTCAATATGCTCTTGCCATCCTTGTACCCTTAAAGGGCAGCAAAAAACTGAGATATCAACTAATTATAGCACCTTGTAGGGCTGTCAGCACAGTTTACAATGATGTATTACTTATTCAGTACCGCTGCTCCGTTCTTGCAAAAAACTGTCATTTGATTCCTATGCAAATGAGCGAAAAAGGGTTTTAGGGGAATTCAGTGGGCTTCACTATCTGCTGCTGCTAACTGCTGCTCAACTCCACCCCTGCTGATTGACTGACTTCTCTCTCCCCTGTCCCAGCACACAGTACTAACTGTACAGTCCATGTCTGATGATGACACACTGCACCCGAACGTGAAAAAAAAGCTGGCTTCAGATAGGGGCACAAGCAAGATGAATCAATGAACTGTTCTTGTTCAGGCTAGTGGAGTAATGGTGGAATAGTTACTTGGTAGATCCTGGGTATTTTTTTTAATTTTATTTTATTTTTAAGTATGGATTGCAAACCCCATATAGAGCTCACAAGGTACATTTTTCCCTATCAGTATGTCTTTGGAGTATGGGAGGAAATCCACGCAAACGCGGGGAGAACATACAAACTAATTGCAGATGTTTGTCCTTGGCAGGATTCAAACCCAGGACTTCAGTGCTGCAAGGCTGCAGTGCTTAACCACTGAGTCACCATGTTACCCTGATCCTGGGTCTTTTGATACCCATAGATGATGCCTGTCTATGTCACGACAGCTTTCTAATGTTCAATGTGATACAGCTCTACAAGGTACGATGATTAGTTTTTAACTCAATTTTGGGCTAACAGATGACCTTTAAGTTAGCCAAGGACGCTGTGTCTTTTACAACCTATTCTTTAGACTAGAAGTTGATACGTTTAATGTTTCGTTTCTCATTGCTGGGCCCCAGCTGTCATTTTTAATGCGGGGCTCCATGACATAATCAACAGTACAGTCATTGTTGAGACATTTGCATACTATGCAAAGTTGCTCTGTTCTTTTTGTGAAGGGGCTAATACATCAGAAATTATAGTGAGAGTGTCACCAGAAGATTAACTATTGTTTAACCCTTTCCAAACATCCACCGTAATAGTACTACACTGTATTACACAACTAATACCCATGATCAGACTTCACTCTGATCGAGGGCGTTGTTTTATTTTATTGGTTTCCCAAATCTTCCTGGAGTCACCTTTTCAGTCCCCATTGCCCCCTTACATTTAACTGTGCAGGGAAGTTTCCTGTGTGGCGAGATCATAGGGGATCACAGGAGCCAATCCCAAACCTGTCATAGGAATATAGCTATTGAGACTTGTCTATGGCGGGCCTCAATATCTATATCATCTATGGCTTTGAGAAGGAGGGAAGTAAAAATGAAGAAAAAATGTCTGCGGTAGAAAGGGATTAAATCACATTTTTATATTAAACATATAAAGAATTTTTGGTTATATTGTTGTGTACGTTATTCATTGTCTCTTTGACCTGTACAGAGGTCATTGAACAAAGGGAAGAGCTGTGAAATCCTCTTTTATGACCGGTAGATTCTGCGTCTTATTTATAATACCGGTGATCCTCAGTGTGCTGTTAAGTGAGATCACTGCTGCAAAGAATCTGGCTACAGAAAACCGGAAGTCTCAGCATATTATGTGGCTTTGTGGTCAGAGTCAGAACTGCTGGATTTTTAGGTATCTTTCAAAATATAGATAAAACTGCACCAAAAATGATTTAAAAACCTATTTATCATAAACCTTTGTAATTTTCTGGCGACACATTCATTCTAAATTCTGAATCTGAATACTGACCCCATGTGCCATCATATTTTACAGCAGTTAGCAGACTCATTTAAGACCCGCAGTGATCTGAGCCATGCAGCATTTAGCATTGAACAATTGTGTTTGTGGTCAATTTAACACTTATTTTTGTAGATCTGCCCCATAAGCGTGTGTCATGTTGTTCGCTATAGTCAATGTGCGCTCACATGTACTCTTGTCTTGATGGTGACAGGAATGCCCGACCTAATCTAGTAATTTCCTGTTCCCAGATTTTTTATAACCATAAAACACAAATATCTGTCTAAATGTGGAAAAACATTTATTTTAGCGCTTGCAAACCCTGTAAATTAAACGGGGATTTGGAGTAATTTTATGCAAATGACAACTTATCTTATTTTTCTGTAGCTTATGATGATCATTAATGTAAGTAAAAGCTGGAGCAGCTGCAGAAGTTTTGTTGTTCATTGATTGACTCCTTGACAAATAAGTGTTAGGAACCTGATGCGACAATAACGGACAGCAAGTCCTGGGCAACCAGAATCCCCAAACACTGAGGCAAAAACAATCCTGAGTGCACCCCGCTCTCCTAACCAGAGCAGAACCAGGCCGAGACAGAGCTCCTGATGGTGGAGTTGGACTTGGTAAATTCTGGGACCCAGAACCGCAACTGCCCAGAGAGCACCACATATTCAGCGCACCCCAAGTAATAGAGGACCCACAAACACTAACCTCAGCAGATGAATAAACGAGAGAGCTGGTCAGCATGGAGAGCGATGATCTGAGGTTTGCCAACAGGTAGCAGAATCAATGCAGGGAAGTTGTGCAGGCCAAGTCTGTACACGGGAGGTCTTGTAGGTTCCAGGGATAGCCTAAAATGAAGTCAGTCAAGCTGGGTCAGTACACTGGAGGGCAGGTGGTAGCAGGAGGGAGAAGCAAATGCATAGTCAGGAGAGCGAGGTCATACACAAAAGGTCATGGAGTTACCAAGCAGAGGTCAAGCAGGAGTAGTCAGGAAACAAGCTGAGGTCATCTACAGGAGATCAGACGGTAGCCAAATCAGGAGGTCAAGGAGAGGTTGTCTGGAAGGCAAGCCGAGGTCATGCACAGGACCACAGAAGGGCAAACAGGAGGTTCAGGGGGTCAGGATAGGAACAGTAGCGCAGGAGGAGCTGTCACCAGGCAATCTGAATAACCAGTGAGACCTAAATATCCTCTAACCCTGCCAACCCTGGAAGTGAGCCTTCTGGTCCTATGAGGAGACCGGAATCCACGCAGAGCTTATGCCCCTCCTCCATAGGATTGGAAGTTCCAACGTGCGCTCACAACAGAGTGGCCCGGCAGTCTCCACACGATGCAGCGGAGGCTCTGGCCCAGGACATTAACAATAAGATTCTCCTATTTACACAAGGTCTCTTGTGTGGACAGGACTTAGGTGTTTCTATTCAATGTACATGATATACCTTTCTAATAAAAGGTTCAGAGTGAGAGAATAAAACGTTTTGTGGGAGTGATACCGTCATAGAAAGAGGAAAATATGTAGTTGGCAGATCACTGAAAAAAGGGTGTACATGTGTTGAAATCCACATATCCAGTCCTTCTGTATAGCAAATCTGTCTGGAGGCAACCCTACATAATAATACAGTCAGCCAGTCCTGTCAACTTTTGTCTGCTTTGTATGGCCAGTAGAGATGAGCAAGTTGTATTCGATTGAATACCTCGCTGCCATAGGAATGCGTGTAAGCGGCCGAACACCAAGGGGTTAAGCGCATCGAATAGTTGATGCAATTAACCCCTTGGTGATTGGACGCTTACACGCATTCCTATGGCAGCGAGGTATTCAATCGAATGCTACTCACTCACCTCTAATGGCTAACTTTAGTCATAATCATCTGCACAAATTTCAAAAAAATATCCATAGTTAACCATCTAATCTGTAAGTGGGCCTCCCAATGGTACATGCTTGTAAATTTGCGGGTCACGTTGGCCGTTGGCTTCTAACATGAGGTCTGTCTCACCTCTACGGCCAGCAGTCGAGTCTGTTATGTAGATGACTTGTTCTTTTGTTTGGTTTGTGCGGATAATCTTCCCAGCCCGAAACGTATTTCACTCTCCTGCTTTCTAATACAAAATAACGTCCTATTTTTTTATTTTTTTTGTGCCATTCTTTCATAAAGTCATCTTGACTACTCAATTTTCACCTTCCCATGCTGAAGGAAGCGGCGTGCATTGTCAGTCGTCCAGCTATGACAAGGGTAGAATGTGGATGATAAAACATTCTGTCTGTCATTAGTTCGGATTGACTTTTGGTTCCAGAGAGATGTAAAATACTGTATACTTGTTAAAACTACAAGACTGGAGAAAATATCTGAAAATTATAGCGTTGGGTAAATTGAGCCAGCTTGGGCTTTGGCTACTCCGAGGCTGAGGTAGGGGAAGGCAATTACCTCTTTGCTCCGGGTTCTAGCGGGAAATTGCTTAACCGTTTCTGAACCGGGTGCGATTTGCTCTTACTTTTGAAAAAAGCTGAGTAGGGGGTTCCCCTGGCTTGACCTTTCGGTGACAGGCATCCTATAGTTTGGCCTTATAGAAAAAGGTCACTGAACTCCCAATTCACACAGAATCTGTCACATTAGTAGGACACCCTGCGTGTCCTTGAGATTTACAACAACCAGATTGATCTTTTTTTTTCTATGAAGGAACATCAGACAGTAGCTTCTGGGGCTCAGCAAGCAGACTGAAAGTAATCTCCAAATTGCACTCAGGCTGGGGATGAATTGAAAACCTTTAACTATGCATGTGGGTGCCTGCGAGCCGTAGGGGAAGGATTGGGCCCTTGGTGAGACGGCATTTACCTTTCATTGTTGGAAGCAAAGAAATTATTTAAATTGTACCCTTCTTTATTTCTCTTGTCTTTCTTATAATGTGTTATGTATCTCTTATATGTAATTTTTCTCTCTCGCATTTCCTCATTATTGACTTAAATTTTTTGCTCAAATTTTGGTTCGCGTTCATTTACAACTGGCACCAATGAAAATATTCCTTATAGCGGTTTTCAACTTTTTTTTTTCTAAGCACATTAGGGAAAAATCCTTGTTTCTTAGCTAACGAAATCTATTAAAATTGCCAGTACTCCTGCCTTTTCTACCGAGGAAGAGACCTGTAAGTAGTCTTGAAAGCTTGCAATTTACTTGCATCACTTAGCCAATAAATAGTATCCATTTACTTGCAGCTTTCCTTTTATTATCACATTTCAGTTTCTTAGTATTGATGCGATACAATACGTATAAGCCGAGGTAAAACTGTTCTTAACTTGTGTTCCTATGAAGAATTACTAAATTACTGCTAAGTATTTGTAACAATGTTGTTGTTTGTCTTTTGAGAAAGTAGGTATTGACATTTAGGGATTTGGGACCATTGAAAGATCCGTTTTGTTTAAAAATTTTCTTCATTGTTTGTATCCACTCAGTATAAAAGTGCATTTTAATGTTTTACAAAGCCGGGCCGTACATATTATATTTAGGGTTGAGCGATCGGGATCGGACAAGATCGGATTCCGATCGATGATCGAGTAAATTTCACGATCGCAATTGGAATTCCAATCCTGATCTTTTTAGGCAGGATCAAGGTCGGAGGTTATTTCCCACAATGCTTTGCTACTGGTCAAGCATTGTGGGAAAAGCTAACAGTGTTAGCTAGGTCCCATAGGAATGAAGGGATGCAGCCGGCACACAGCCTGTGTCGGCGTCCGGCCGCTTAACCACCTGCGCGCCGGCTGCATCCATTCATTCTAATGGGAGACTAGCTAACATCTTAGGTAGCTAACACCTGCACAGACACTGCTGTTCTCGCTCCTCTTCTCGCCTCGCTGCCCCCGCCTCCCAGGTTAGTGTTACAAACCTAGGAAGAAGGCGGGGCTTGTATCTTAGGAAAGTGTGGGTAGGTACTGGGAGGGGAGATGCCCTGTACCCGCCCACACTCTCCTAAGCCACTACAAGCTCCGCCTACTCCCAGCATCTCTAACACTAGCCTAAGGAGGAGGGGGCGCGCACGGCAGTCTGAAGGCATGTGAATGAGAGAGAAGAGGAGCGAAAAGAACAAGGAGCGGCAGTGATCTGTGCAAGTAAGTGGACACCAGGGGGGACTAAAAGTAAATGTAACAGCACTGTGCTGTTCCATTTGTTATTAAAGAAGTTTCTGTCATGTTCTGGGTGAGCGCTGTTCTTCAGGCTGAGCATTGTATCAGGCCGGCCCCAATTTTTCGTTAAAAGTAAATGTAGTTATTTATAGTATCAAAAGTTTGGACGTTTTCACTTCTTTTTTTTCTTTTCTCCACTGTAGATTTCTATTAAAGGCATGAACACTGTGAAGGAACATTCATGGATTTAAAGGGTTTATCTGGGACTATGATATTGAGTTCTATCCCTCTTCTAAGGCAGGAATGAAATACAAAAAGGTGGAGACACCGAGCGCCAATATGGTGTAGTATTAGATAGTGAGATGGAGTGAGACTTACTGAGAGTGGCCTCTTATCACCACAACAGCATATAATGAGCCCAAGAATGGTGACAGCAGCTTCCCCCTTAACGCTAACCATGGGATGCGTGAACGTCAAAGCAAAGAATCTTCAGGGTTCTGGACCAATCAGGTTGGGAGAAGTATGGGTGGAGCGTGCAAAAACTCAGTCTTTCTCAAGAATTCTATAAAAACTTTGAGTACCAATCACAACACGTTTCAGGCAGGGCCCTTTCTCAAGTGCAATAAAAACTGGCTTCTAGCCTATCTGATAGGAAATTGCAGCACTTCAACTGCAGATATTTTTCTGTAATGCATGGATGCCTAATTAACTCCTTCCAGCCACAGCCATTTTTTGATTTTTGTTTTTGACTCCCTACCTTCCAGAAATCATAACTTTTTAAATTTTTCACTTCACAGCGCCGTATGAGAGCTTCATTTTTACTGAACAAATTGTTCCGGGGGCTGGTGATCCATCCCAAATTGGCAGCACCCATGTGCCAAACTAAAAATGGTGCCTCATTAATGTTTGACAGAGGCATCAGATGGATTAATGCCCACGAACAGTGTGGACACTGATCAGGGGCATTGCCACCGTGTCTCCGAAGTATATTACACTTAGGCCACTTAGCTCCAGCGGAAAGAGTCAGGAAAGAGTTAAAAACAGATTACAAATGGATCTAGGAAATGTAAAAAATATTTATGACACGATTGGAGGACGACCATTAAAAGCTAACAGTTTCATCAGTTTTTAGCAGCTGTTTTTTCTTCCATTGTTTGCGTGAGTGTAGCCTTGTTTGGAACAGCTCGGTGAATCTCATTATCGGTGAATTTTACCTTGTTCTAGAAGGTGCTTGATTAAATGTCAAAACATCTGTCAGAACATTGAAGTTCATCTGATAGTGGGCATTGCAACATGGAAGCGAACCGAAATATAACCATGTATCCTCTAAGAAATGACTAAGAGGCTAAGGCCCCGTGTAAGAAGCCACAGCCAAAAAGCACTGCTAGCACCCCAAAGAACTAACCGCTTGATGTCCATCATAAAACCGTTATTTTTTGCACCCTGAATTTTTGCGACATGTGACGGATTTGGTGTAAATGGACACTAACAGTCACTAATGGACAAGCATGGGATTTCTAACAGATATGTCCGGATCTTGTAACGGACACTAGCAGCGGACATTACTGATGGTCACCAGATATTTCACCTGGGACTGTAGATCCTGCATATTCTTAGGGTATGCTCACAAGCTGGAAAATGAGAAATTCCTCTTCATTTTCTGCCACCCTATTCGGCCACGGAATAACCCCAATGGAACGCACGAAGATGGAGCAGTGCGCTGATTTTTTTTTTTTCCCCCTCATCTTTGGTTCCCATTGAAAACAATGGAAGACCTATTCAACCCCAAATGATAGTCTGAACACCCCCATGTGAATAAGGCCTAATAATTGTGAAATGTATTTTCAATGAACACTGTTGAAAAAATATTTGTAAAGCAAGTCCATGATGGAGATTTCTTTGCAGCGGTGCGAGAGACTGTGTCTGTCCGTCCGTCTCTCCGTCTTTAGGTGGGGCATTGTAATTGGCATTTCTGTATAAGACTGTAATAAGTGCACTTTCTAAAGGGAAATAAGATAAGGCATTTTTGGTAAGCACTATTGCTTGAGTGAAAGAAACGCCAGACTATGATATATGGGTCCTAGTCTCATCCTTGTTCTCCTTTAACCTGGTGCCATTAATCATGGCCATTAGTATTTTTCAGACCTGCCTTCTCCTGCTGAGCGCTTTTGAAAAGCCATTGTCCAAGCCTTGCCTCCTCTCACCAGCTACAAGAGTCTCTGGATGAAAAAATAATACATGTTTTTCGCCTTCTCTTTCCGCCACATCTCACCTCTTGTCTGCACGGTGACACATTTTCTTCTCTCTCTGGGGGAAAAAGCTGGGTTTGCGGTTTGTTTCTCTGTGTAAGCATTTATTCTGTGACACGTTAACAGGCCGGGCAGCTGTAATATACATTCACGTTCTAGAACAACAGAACAACTAGCGCCTGCTCTGCGCTTGTTACACATACGGCAAGACAGCTGAAATATTTCCTAAACAGTGTATCTCTGTAATTGCCTTACCTACAATAATTCAGTCATCATCGAGCCGTACGGAGAATGACTACAATTCATTACTTTCATTCATTTTTTGGTGATGAGACGCGGCGGAAAAAGTCTCTGCGTTTTACGGTCCCATTTTATTTCATCTCACCCCATATGGTGGGGAAAAAGGTTCTGGAGAACATTATTTTTTAAAAAACACGGACTTTTATTTTACCTGCGACTGGATACCGGTGCACCGCATCGACATCCTGTTACGACTAGCCGCACAGAAGTGTTCACAAGCAGAATGCAAATTCTGATGTGTGAACATACCCTTATTTCACCACAAGTAGCCCTAGTTGGGGACTATTTTATATATATATATTTTTTTGTAAATACACACTTTGACCATTGAAAAGAGACTCTAGTATCCTGTGGAACTGGACACAAGATGAAATAATTTGGGCATGGGGCATATAGGTTCTGTATGGTATCCTGTGGTACATTTCCCAACAGATATTTCACCTGGGACTGTAGATCCTGCATACTCTTAGGATATTTTCACACGCTGGAAAATGACAAGACGTTCCTCTTCATTTTCCACCACTATATTTGGCCACAGAATAACCCCAATGGAAAGCTCCAAGATGGAGCAGGACACTGATTTTTTCCCCTGTATCTTTGCTTTCCATTGAAAGACATATTCAACCCCAAATTTGTGGCAGATCCCTATGTGTGAACATACCCTCAAGGTGCTAAAAGTGGTTTCCCAGCTGGTCCCCTAAATTGGCGATAAATATGAGGGAACAGGGCAGGTAACTCAAGGAATTGTTGCAATCTGGTGGAGACTTTCTTGAGAAGCGCTTGCTGGAAGTGGGAAAGTATCCTAAGCAAAATTGGCAGTTGGAATCCATGAGACACAACACATGATGCTGCAGGATGTCCTGCACATATCTCTGAGCTGTTAGGGTCCCTCCAATTATCGCCACTAGGGGTAACTGGTTGTCGTATGAGTTAGCTCCTCCGATCTTCACATCAGCAGTTGTGTGGCTCAAAAGTAAAGGCAAGATTTAATGTACTCACCATGAGGCCTCTATGCTAGAACCCAAGCGTGAACGAGTCCCAAACAAAACCTGTGTTTGATACGGTTTCAGGTCGTAGTTTTGCAGGTTTTTCATTCAAAACACCATTGCAAATAAAAACGATAGTGGATGGCTGATGGAAATAGCCAGGAGGTGCACTACTCAAAAGCAGCCTTAGAGAGCCTCTTTATAGGGCACTGGTTGATGCACTTTTATGTCCTCTTCTGGCAAAACCCAATGTTGAATCATAATATACCTGTATTCATATATACAGTCCTATGAAAAAGTTTGGGCACCCCTATTAATCTTAATCATTTTTAGTTCTAAATATTTTGGTGTTTGCAACAGCCATTTCAGTTTGATATATCTAATAACTGATGGACACAGTAATATTTCAGGATTGAAATGAGGTTTATTGTACTAACAGAAAATGCGCAATATGCATTAAACCAAAATTTGACCGGTGCAAAAGTATGGGCACCCTTATCATTTTATTGATTTGAATACTCCTAACTACTTTTTACTGACTTACTGAAGCACAAAATTGGTTTTGTAACCTCAGTGAGCTTTGAACTTCATAGCCAGGTGTATCCAATCATGAGAAAAGGTATTTAAGGTGGCCAATTGCAAGTTGTTTTACTATTTGAATCTCCTCTGAAGAGTGGCATCATGGGCTACTCAAAACAACTCTCAAATGATCTGAAAACAAAGATTGTTCAACATAGTTGTTCAGGGGAAGGATACAAAACGTTGTCTCAGAGATTTAACCTGTCAGTTTCCACTGTGAGGAACATAGTAAGGAAATGGAAGACCACAGGGACAGTTCTTGTTAAGCCCAGAAGTGGCAGGCCAAGAAAAATATCAGAAAGGCAGAGAAGAAGAATGGTGAGAACAGTCAAGGACAATCCACAGACCACCTCCAAAGAGCTGCAGCATCATCTTGCTGCAGATGGTGTCACTGTGCATCAGTCAACTATACAGCGCACTTTGCACAAATAGAAGCTGTATGGGAGAGTGATGAGAAAGAAGCCGTTTCTGCACGTACGCCACAAATAGAGTTGCCTGAGGTATGAAAAAGCACATTTGGACAAGGCAGCTTCATTTTGGAAACAAAAATTGAGTTGTTTGGTTATAAAAAAAGGCGTTATGCATGGCGTCCAAAAAGAAACAGCATTCCAAGAAAAACACATGCTACCCACTGTAAAATTTGGTGGAGGTTCCATCATGCTTTGGGGCTGTGTGGCCAATGCCGGCATCGGGAATCTTGTTAAAGTTGAGAGTCGCATGGATTCCACTCAGTATCAGCAGATTCTTGAGAATAATGTTCAAGAATCAGTGACGAAGTTGAAGTTACGCCGGGGATGGATATTTCAGCAAGACAATGATCCAAAACACCGCTCCAAATCCTCAGGCATTCATGCAGAGGAACAATTACAATGTTCTGGAATGGCCATCCCAGTCCCCAGACCTGAATATCATTGAACATCTGTGGGATGATTTGAAGCGGGCTGTCCATGCTCGGCGACCATCTAACTTAACTGAACTTGAATTGTTTGTCCAAAATACCTTTATCCAGGATCCAGGAACTGATTAAAAGCTACAGGAAGCGACTAGAGGCTGTTATCTTTGCAAAAGGAGGATCTACTAAATATTAATGTCACTTTTCTGTTGAGGTGCCCATACTTTTGCACCGGTCAAATTTTGGTTTAATGCATATTGCGCATTTTCTGTTAGTACAATAAACCTCATTTCAATCCTGAAATATTACTGTGTCCATCAGTTATTAGATATATCAAACTGAAATGGCTGCTGCAAACACCAAAATATTTAGAACTAAAAATGATTAAGATTAATAGGGGTGCCCAAACTTTTTCATAGGACTGTGTGTATATATATATATATATATATATATATATACAGTGTGTGTGTGTGTGTGTGTGTGTGTATATATATATATATATATATATATATATATATATATATATATATATATATATATATATATGAGAGACATAACTGCATGCCAAGTTTTGCAACAATCCAGAATTTCTATTCTTTTTTTGACGATGAGTGTACATTAGGGTTGAGCAATTGGGATCGGAAAAGATCAGATTCCGATCGGCGATTGAGTAAATTTCATGATCGCGATTGGAATTCCGATCCCAATCTTTTCCGGCGGGATCGAAGTCAGAGGTTATCTTAAGACCAGCTGAACCCTATTCATGTATATATCATTAATAGGGTTGAGGGATCGGAAAAGATCGAATCACGATCGAGCAATTTTCACGATCGGGATCGGCTGGAAAATGATCGGAAATCAGATTTTAAAATCGATCCTGAAAACTCAAGATCGGCTCAACCCTATTGTACATACATCCCTGAATATGTAGCTTTACTGACACAGTACACGGTAGCTGTTTATTTTGGTTGTTTTTCCTCTTTTATTAGGTATTTTTGGTGTTGATTTGCTGCTTTACATTAATTGCAAAATATCAAACTGGACGATATCTAGTCAGGATTGCTGATACTCAAATAACCAAAACTAAAATTCAGACATGTCGTGGCATTTAAACAGGGGGCTCCGTGTTATAAAATTGTCTGTTGAGCCTGAGGCCCCATGTTGCAGATAAGTTGAGTTTTTTGGTGCAGGTTTTGCTATGAATTTTTGAAACCCAAGGAGTGACTACAAAAGGAATGGTAGATATAAGAGAAGCATTATACATCTCCCTCTGCCCTTTCCTGGCTGGGGCTCAATAAACCGCACCAAAATCTGCAACAAGACAGTCCTCCATAATGTAAGGCCTTAGCCTCATCGTTATTGTGTTATAATGTTCAATGACTAGTGAATTTGATTTCGGCTTTGCTTGTCTGTGATGTGTATTAAGCAAATACTGTAGGAGTATACGGTAAACCTACAAAAATGAAATGTGCCATGGGAATCAGTGTAAGACATAGTATACAGTACTGTATAGGCATAGTCTGGACTGACATTCTGGAGGGGTCAGATGTCATACAGGCCTGGCGCTAATCACACCACTGTAGGCATGAATGATAATCCAGAGTGTGTCTAATGTCCCGGTGCGTCTTCTGAACCCTTGCATGTATACACAAGCCCCCGTGCTCCTCATTATGCGCAGTAAAGCTGGGTGTAATAGCTGTAGCTTTATTTGTTTGCTGTGCATAGCCGAGAGCAGAGAGAACTAATGTGTACACGCCAAAGTTCAGAAGATGCGCCAGGATGTCGGACGTACTCTGGATTATCAATCACACCCATAGGGCTTGATTGTATTACAACTACCTTCACGGCCACGTGCCTTCTACTGATTCCTATCTCATCTGCTTTCTCTAGTCAAAATATGGCGGCATTTTCTGTTTTTAACTTTTGCAAAAAAAAAAAAAAAAGTACAACTTCAAGGAACGAAGTCTGGTCAGCTTATCACCTATAATGATGTCCTGCTCAGGACTGCCATACTTTCCTGAGCAACAAAGGTTCTTGCTCGTGTGTGACCCTTTACAGTTTCTTGCTTTTTTGTTCATGTGTGATAGTTTTTGTTCGTTGTCAGTACGGATTTGACTAATACTAGTTTCTACCTTTGTGCAATGCAATAAAACCAATAAAGATCAGAGCGGGGCAGAACAAACCCGCAATCAAAACTGTCAGCCTTTACCTGGGATTTTTACAAACTTAATTCTGCTTTATCAGTTCTGGTTCCTTGCTTTGGTAATACCATCTGCAGGCTAGTAGAGTCATCCCTAAGAAATCGACCTCTGGATTTCCTGCACAAAGTTCATTTCTTTCATGTCTGACATCAGCAGTATTATACACGGCTATGTACCCGGGTGCCACAGCTATTGGTTATTCTTCCACTGTCAGAAAGGTGAGCCTTTCAGCTCCGTGTCCTAGCTGGGCTGTCAGGATTACCCCCACTGTCCAAGACTACTCTTCCATAGCCTTGTATTATCAGAGGGGATGTTCCTCACAGTGCTAAGCTGTAAGGCTTGCCCTTCTGACAGTGGAGGGATATTGGTTCCAAAACTAACAGCATTGATATCTCTGGCACTGGTGGGCATACTGGCAATGCTGACACTGCACTGAATTGAATGTATATTTCTTGCCGTATATAATACCACTGATGTCAGAGGACACAAAAGGTCAGCTTTGCCAATATACGCCCTGGTGCCAGAGATATGAGTGCTGTTAGTTTCAGAACCAATATCCCTCCACTGTCAGAAGGATGGGCCTTACAGCTCACGACTATGAGGAACGTCCCCTCTGATAGTACAAGGCTACGGATGAATACTCTCTGGGTAGGGGGGTGGGTGGATGGGCTGTGTAGTGTTCCTGACAGCACAGCTATGACACTGAGCTGTAAGGCCTGTCCTTCTGACAGTGGAAGGATATCATTGCAAAACTAACCAATAGCTCTGGCACCCGAACAAATAGCTGCAAAACTGACTTTGTGCTGAATTAAGCACACTGTCAGCATTCTAGTGGTAAATAATACCGCTGATGTCAGAGCCCCTGAAAGGTGAAGATTGCAAAATCTCTTAGTTGTTGTTAAATGTAGCAGTGGCATAGGGTCCATATTCCTGTCCGAGGCAATTGTGACAGTTCGCACCGAATACAAAATAATCAGTTTGCACATTCATGGTTTTTTTGGGGTAAATTAGTACAATTATTATTATTTTATTGAGTACAATATATGATCTCACGTGACCAAACTCCTCTCTACTTTCTTACCCACATTTTCCTGTAGTCTTAGGTTTTTGGCTGCATTTTCCTCCCCACCCCGATTGATTCACCTTGCTTCAGTAATAAGAATAAACAGCCATCTAGGAACGCTGACTGTTGAAACTAATAAAGATGTATGTCTCAGGCTGCACTGCTGGGATGCTTTGGGAATCCATCTTCCTGGTGTTTGGCACTCTACGCCAGAACACTCCCACCCTCTTTGTGAAAGACATTACTATTCTTACACCAACCTACTGTCTGCCTGGCTAGAGGATTCATATTGTTTTATATGTACTCAGAGGTGTGACCTGAAAATCCTGGACGCCATGACAAAATCTGTACCACCGCCTCTGCACCGACCACAACTGCTCCCTTCAATGGGTTGCTATTAGAATAGTCACAACATGATGATGATGATGATGATGATGATGATGATGATGATGATGATGATGATTAATTTTATTCTTGGGATTCAGCAATTTTACTTTATGTACAAGGTGATGACAATATAAACTAACTGATACAGTAGCAGTCATGTTGCCTTCCTTGTAATATACTGAAGACCAGCAGCAGAAGGTTCATGTCTCTTACAATTTAATAGGTTTGTGACACCATGCAAGCCAACTTTTCCCTGACTTTTGCTGTAGTTGAGTGTAGCATATCGTTGAAATCATGCTGTAATGTGAATATTGTTTAATAGTGCAATAGGGTTGGGTATTTTACTAGAAGTAGGGTTGAGGTATTGGAAAAGATCGGATTCCGATCGGCGATCGAGTAAATTTCACGATCACGATCAGAATTCCGATCCCGATCTTTTCCGGCGGGATCGAGGTCGGAGGTTATTTCCCACAATGCTTGGCTACTGGCCAATCATTGTGGGAAGAGCTAACACTAGGGTTGCAGGATCAGGCGATTGAGCAAACTTCACGATCAGGATCGGCTGGAAAATGATCTAAAATTGTATTTTAAAAAACGATCCTGAAATCTCACGATTGGCTCAACCCTAACTAGAAGTCCTAGTTATAATTGATGGAATTCTGCGAAATTGGTCGGATGACGTATTCTTTGAATCTTAAGCCTTGGATACTATATGAGGATTGTAGACTATGGGCCCTTGTAGCCAGGCCAGTGCTCAACTGGGAAGAGCTCTGATGAATAATATAGCACATTGGCTCTTGTTTGCATCAGCCTATATACAAACTGTATGAAGAAGGAATGATAACTAGAGATGAGCGAACAGTAAAATGCTCAAGGTTCGATATTCGTTTCGAGTAGCCCCTCAATATTCGACTACTCGAATCAAATAACGAACCCTATTATAGTCTATGGGGGGAAAATGCTCGTTTCAGGGGTAGGCAACATTCGATCAAATTACACTTACGAAGTCCACGAGTGAGGGTCGGGCTGGATCCTCTGAGAAGTCTTCTCCGTGCAGCGTCCCCGCGGCATCTTCTGGCTCTTCATTCACTCTGCCAGGCATCGGGCCTGGGCAGAGTAAATGAAGAGCTGGAAGACGCCGCGGGGAAGCTGCACGGAGAAGACTTCTAAAGGTAGGAGAAGAGCCAGCGTTGATTGGCCGACTGTATAGCATTCGGCCAATCAATGCTGGTTCTGCATCGAACTTTTACATTCGAACAGCGAGTGATACTTGATCGAGTACCAGTATTTCAAATACCGTAGTATTCGATCGAATACCTACTCAATCGAGTGCTACTCGCTCATCTTTGATAACTACTGGCATAATTCATCCCATATACAGTTTCATTGCATTGGGTATTGTACATGAAAGTAAGTACACATTTACCATCGAATATTGGAAAGATGTAGTTTTGGGTGCATTGTGGTAAAGGTGGTAATACTTCCATTTTCTACCTGTTAGGGCCCCTTCACACGGCGTAAGTGCTCGGTTCATTCCGAGCCATGCGCGCGCTTCTAAACACTTCCCATTCAATTCAATGGGAGCGCTCGTAAAGCCGGCTTTACGCGCGCTCCCATTGAAGTGAATGGGAAGTGTTTAGAAGCGCTCGCGTGTACGGCTCGGAATGAGCCAAGCACTTACGTCGTGTGAGGGGGCCCTTAGGATAGTTCTGAGCCAATAGTGAGAATAGTGTGTGTTCACCACCCCTGGGCCGCACCAACTCCAACCCTACAGTGCCCCAGATGGTGGGGATGGACTTGGCGGCACTGCTGGGCAGAGTGGTACGGGTCAGGAAATGCCAAGCACACACTTAATTAACTTAATTACTTTTTTCTTTAGATTTAGTGAAGGTTCTATTAAAGTTACACCAATGAGCGAAACTAAACTTTCTAACTAGCTATAGTATACAGGAAAAAAAAAATCTATGGAACAATGTTGTCCAAGGAACAGTCTCTCTGTGTCCCTTTATCCCAAGACTCCCTGTTTGTGCTGAACTGGCAGATTTGCAAATTTGTCAGCAAGAAAGAGATTCAGCTCATCTTTATGAAGCCAAAGTGGTTTCTTGTTAGCGGAGCAGCAAGCTACAGCAGAAAGGGCCTGATTTTGACAACATAATTTACATCTTTGTGGGAAAGTATTGCTGGCAGCTGAACTAATTTGTGCAGGATTAGGTTTGCTTGTCTTTTCTGCTGCTTAACCGCGTTATCTATCAGAGGCCCGTTTTCAAATATCACTTTTCAAGTGCGCCCTGGAGAGGTGGAATTGATCGGGAATAGAGAGAGCAAAATTGCTCCAATAACTTTACGGTGAAAACAATTACTATATCATACAGATGTGAGTAATTCTGAAAAGCAGAAAGAGATGTCAGTCCTGACAACCTTCCAATGCTTGCTGAAATTATAATTAAAGGCAATCGCTGAACTGAACAAATAGATTTTCCCCCTATTTTTTGCTTTCAATTTTCAGTGTTTTTTCCTTAATTTGTTTAGCTTTGCCTCTCGATGCTATACGTTGTATTACCGGTGCCTGATTTATTGCATGTGTAATTATCTCACAAATTATTCAATTTTTGAATTTAATACGGTAATTTTTTTCCGTTGTTAAGCTGGTCCTTCTTGTTGGCACGACTTGTAAGTTGAAGATTAGAGGGTATTTATAGGAGCTGGTGTTAAATTGTACCATTAAACATCACAGTAGGCCAAACACACAATGCAGAAATATTAGGGCCTCCGGTTCATACAGGAAACACAGTGTAAATCAGAGGAGCAGAGAGGAAGTCAGTACTCCAGAGTGGAGCACATGCAGACCTAAGAGAAACAAAGCACACAATCTTTGAATTTTATGATGTTAAATATCAGGCCATATTAAAAGGCATCTGGTCCAAAGAAGAACTTAGGTCTTATGCGCACACAGATGTATGATGGCTAGGTTTTGAATGTTTTTCACACTTCTGTTTTTAGAAAATTGGCAGTACATACTCCTTTTTTAAGTCCATTTTTTGGCTTATGCATCTATTTCACAGACAGTACCAAATGATCATTGGGTTGGTTCAAAAAAAGCAAAACAAAACAATGCAGTTCATTCATGACAGCAGATGACAAACAGACCTTAAAGACAGACAGTCAGAAAGTAAGATAAGATAATCCTTTAATAGTCCCACCATGGGGAAATTCAGTGTGTTACAGTAGCGTGGATAATACAGGAACATATACAAGCTCATAGCAGATAGAAAGGATACTAGGAGTCATAGCAACTAAGAAGAAAAGAAGACTTCAGGATTAGAGATGAGCGAACAGTGTTCTATCGAACTCATGTTCGATCGGATATTAGGCTGTTCGGCATGTTCGAATCGAATCGAACACCGCGTGGTAAAGTGCGCCATTACTCGATTCCCCTCCCACCTTCCCTGGCGCCTTTTTTGCTCCAATAACAGCACAGGGTAGGTGGGACAGGAACTACGACACCGGTGACGTTGAAAAAAGTAGGCAAAACCCATTGGCTGCCGAAAACATGTGACCTCTAATTTAAAAGAACAGCGCCGCCCAGCTTCGCGTCATTCTGAGCTTGCAATTCACCGAGGACGGAGGTTTCCGTCCAGCTAGCTAGGGCTTAGATTCTGGGTAGGCAGGGACAGGCTAGGATAGGAAGGAGAAGACAACCACAACAGCTCTTGTAAGAGCTAAATTCCAGGGAGAAGCTTGTCAGTGTAACGTGGCACTGACGGGCTCAATCGCCGCAACCCAGCTTTCCCAGGATCCTGAATGGAATACACTGTCAGTGTATTCCCGTATACCCGATATATACCCCGATACCCGTTCCAACGGTGTGCCCCCCCACCTTCACCCCAGAAATACCCTGCAAGTCCCCTAGCAATAGGATTGGGGCTATATACACCCACTATTTTTGCTACTGCCATATAGTGCCATTGTCTCACTGGGAATTCAAAGAATATATTGGGCTTACATATAACTTCAATTCCAGGGAGAAGCTTGTCAGTGTAACGTGGCACTGACGGGCTCAATCGCCGCAACCCAGCTTTCCCAGGATCCTGAATGGAACACACTGACAGTGTATTCCCGTATACCCCATATATACACCCCAAATCCCCGTTCCAACGGTGTGCCCCCCCACCTTCACCTCAGAAATACCCTGCAAGTCCCCTAGCAATAGAATTGGGGCTATATACACCCACAATTTTTGCTACTGGTATATAGTGCCATTGTCTGACTGGGAATTCAAAGAATATATTGGGGTGACGTGCACCCACAATTTTTGCTACTGCTATACAGTGCCATTGTCTCACTGGGAATTCAAAGAATATATGGGGGTTACGTGCACCCACAATTTTTAATACTGCTATACAGTTCCTTTGTCTCACTGGGAATTCAAAGAATATATGGGGGTTATGTGCACCCACAATTTTTAATACTGGTATACAGTGCCATTGTCTGACTGGGAATTCAAAGAATATATGGGGGTTACGTGCACCCACAATTTTTAATACTGGTATACAGTGCCATTGTCTCACTGGGAATTCAAAGAATATATGGGGGTTACGTGCACCCACAATTTTTAATACTGCTATACAGTTCCTTTGTCTCACTGGGAATTCAAAGAATATATGGGGGTTATGTGCACCCACAATTTTTAATACTGGTATACAGTGCCATTGTCTGACTGGGAATTCAAAGAATATATGGGGGTTACGTGCACCCACAATTTTTAATACTGCTATACAGTGCCATTGTCTCACTGGGAATTCAAAGAATATATGGGGGTTATGTGCACCCACAATTTTTACTACTGGTATACAGTGCCATTGTCTGACTGGGAATTCAAAGAATATATGGGGGTTACGTGCACCCACAATTTTTACTACTGGTATACAGTGCCATTGTCTGACTGGGAATTCAAAGAATATATGGGGGTTACGTGCACCCACAATTTTTAATACTGGTATACAGTGCCATTGTCTCACTGGGAATTCAAAGAATATATGGGGGTTATGTGCACCCACAATTTTTAATACTGGTATACAGTGCCATTGTCTGACTGGGAATTCAAAGAATATATGGGGGTTACGTGCACCCACAATTTTTGCTACTGCTATACAGTTCCATTGTCTCACTGGGAATTCAAAGAATATATGGGGGTTATGTGCACCCACAATTTTTAATACTGGTATACAGTGCCATTGTCTGACTGGGAATTCAAAGAATATATTGGGGTTATGTGCACCCACAATTTTTACTACTGGTATATAGTGCCATTGTCTGACTGGGAATTCAAAGAATATATGGGGGTTATGTGCACCCACAATTTTTAATACTGGTATACAGTGCCATTGTCTGACTGGGAATTCAAAGAATATATGGGGGTTATGTGCACCCACAATTTTTAATACTGGTATACAGTGCCATTGTCTGACTGGGAATTCAAAGAATATATTGGGGTTATGTGCACCCACAATTTTTACTACTGGTATACAGTGCCATTGTCTGACTGGGAATTCAAAGAATATATGGGGGTTACGTGCACCCACAATTTTTAATACTGCTATACAGTTCCTTTGTCTCACTGGGAATTCAAAGAATATATGGGGGTTACGTGCACCCACAATTTTTAATACTGCTATACAGTTCCTTTGTCTCACTGGGAATTCAAAGAATATATGGGGGTTATGTGCACCCACAATTTTTAATACTGGTATACAGTGCCATTGTCTGACTGGGAATTCAAAGAATATATGGGGGTTACGTGCACCCACAATTTTTACTACTGGTATACAGTGCCATTGTCTCACTGGGAATTCAAAGAATATATGGGGGTTATGTGCACCCACAATTTTTACTACTGGTATACAGTTCCATTGTCTGACTGGGAATTCAAAGAATATATGGGGGTTATGTGCACCCACAATTTTTAATACTGGTATATAGTGCCATTGTCTGACTGGAAATTCAAAGAATATATGGGGGTTACGTGCACCCACAATTTTTACTACTGGTATACAGTGCCATTGTCTGACTGGGAATTCAAAGAATATATGGGGGTTACGTGCACCCACAATTTTTAATACTGCTATACAGTTCCATTGTCTCACTGGGAATTCAAAGAATATATGGGGGTTATGTGCACCCACAATTTTTAATACTGGTATACAGTGCCATTGTCTGACTGGGAATTCAAAGAATATATGGGGGTTACGTGCACCCACAATTTTTAATACTGCTATACAGTTCCATTGTCTGACTGGGAATTCAAAGAATATATGGGGGTTATGTGCACCCACAATTTTTAATACTGGTATATAGTGCCATTGTCTGACTGGGAATTCAAAGAATATATGGGGGTTACGTGCACCCACAATTTTTAATACTGCTATACAGTTCCTTTGTCTCACTGGGAATTCAAAGAATATATGGGGGTTATGTGCACCCACAATTTTTACTACTGGTATACAGTGCCATTGTCTGACTGGGAATTCAAAGAATATATTGGGGTTATGTGCACCCACAATTTTTACTACTGGTATATAGTGCCATTGTCTGACTGGGAATTCAAAGAATATATGGGGGTTATGTGCACCCACAATTTTTAATACTGGTATACAGTGCCATTGTCTGACTGGGAATTCAAAGAATATATTGGGGTTATGTGCACCCACAATTTTTACTACTGGTATACAGTGCCATTGTCTGACTGGGAATTCAAAGAATATATGGGGGTTACGTGCACCCACAATTTTTAATACTGCTATACAGTTCCATTGTCTGACTGGGAATTCAAAGAATATATGGGGGTTATGTGCACCCACAATTTTTAATACTGGTATACAGTGCCATTGTCTGACTGGGAATTCAAAGAATATATGGGGGTTATGTGCACCCACAATTTTTAATACTGGTATACAGTGCCATTGTCTGACTGGGAATTCAAAGAATATATGGGGGTTATGTGCACCCACAATTTTTAATACTGGTATACAGTGCCATTGTCTGACTGGGAATTCAAAGAATATATTGGGGTTATGTGCACCCACAATTTTTAATACTGGTATACAGTGCCATTGTCTGACTGGGAATTCAAAGAATATATTGGGGTTATGTGCACCCACAATTTTTACTACTGGTATATAGTGCCATTGTCTGACTGGGAATTCAAAGAATATATGGGGGTTATGTGCACCCACAATTTTTAATACTGCTATACAGTTCCTTTGTCTCACTGGGAATTCAAAGAATATATGGGGGTTACGTGCACCCACAATTTTTAATACTGCTATACAGTTCCTTTGTCTCACTGGGAATTCAAAGAATATATGGGGGTTATGTGCACCCACAATTTTTAATACTGGTATACAGTGCCATTGTCTGACTGGGAATTCAAAGAATATATGGGGGTTACGTGCACCCACAATTTTTACTACTGGTATACAGTGCCATTGTCTCACTGGGAATTCAAAGAATATATGGGGGTTATGTGCACCCACAATTTTTACTACTGGTATACAGTGCCATTGTCTGACTGGGAATTCAAAGAATATATGGGGGTTATGTGCACCCACAATTTTTAATACTGGTATATAGTGCCATTGTCTGACTGGGAATTCAAAGAATATATGGGGGTTACGTGCACCCACAATTTTTACTACTGGTATACAGTGCCATTGTCTGACTGGGAATTCAAAGAATATATGGGGGTTACGTGCACCCACAATTTTTAATACTGCTATACAGTTCCATTGTCTCACTGGGAATTCAAAGAATATATGGGGGTTATGTGCACCCACAATTTTTAATACTGGTATACAGTGCCATTGTCTGACTGGGAATTCAAAGAATATATGGGGGTTACGTGCACCCACAATTTTTAATACTGCTATACAGTTCCATTGTCTGACTGGGAATTCAAAGAATATATGGGGGTTATGTGCACCCACAATTTTTAATACTGGTATATAGTGCCATTGTCTGACTGGGAATTCAAAGAATATATGGGGGTTACGTGCACCCACAATTTTTAATACTGCTATACAGTTCCTTTGTCTCACTGGGAATTCAAAGAATATATGGGGGTTATGTGCACCCACAATTTTTACTACTGGTATACAGTGCCATTGTCTGACTGGGAATTCAAAGAATATATTGGGGTTATGTGCACCCACAATTTTTACTACTGGTATATAGTGCCATTGTCTGACTGGGAATTCAAAGAATATATGGGGGTTATGTGCACCCACAATTTTTAATACTGGTATACAGTGCCATTGTCTGACTGGGAATTCAAAGAATATATTGGGGTTATGTGCACCCACAATTTTTACTACTGGTATACAGTGCCATTGTCTGACTGGGAATTCAAAGAATATATGGGGGTTACGTGCACCCACAATTTTTAATACTGCTATACAGTTCCATTGTCTGACTGGGAATTCAAAGAATATATGGGGGTTATGTGCACCCACAATTTTTAATACTGGTATACAGTGCCATTGTCTGACTGGGAATTCAAAGAATATATGGGGGTTATGTGCACCCACAATTTTTAATACTGGTATACAGTGCCATTGTCTGACTGGGAATTCAAAGAATATATGGGGGTTATGTGCACCCACAATTTTTAATACTGGTATACAGTGCCATTGTCTGACTGGGAATTCAAAGAATATATTGGGGTTATGTGCACCCACAATTTTTAATACTGGTATACAGTGCCATTGTCTGACTGGGAATTCAAAGAATATATTGGGGTTATGTGCACCCACAATTTTTACTACTGGTATATAGTGCCATTGTCTGACTGGGAATTCAAAGAATATATGGGGGTTATGTGCACCCACAATTTTTAATACTGGTATACAGTGCCATTGTCTGACTGGGAATTCAAAGAATATATGGGGGTTATGTGCACCCACAATTTTTAATACTGGTATACAGTGCCATTGTCTCACTGGGAATTCCACAAATAATTTGGGGATTCATTCACCCTACATCTCAGGCTCTTGCCATATTCACCCAGGTTGTCAGTGCTGCACCAGCTCGTTCCCAGACAGCTCGGCCCGAAAAACACGTTACCTATATAGAGGATTTGGACAATGAAGACAACATGTTCTAAATCTAATGTCTGCACCTTCTCCAGAATTAAAATAAAGGCAGCGTTTAACTTTCAAATAGCACTGCACAAAGGAAGAGCTTATCAGCTTGTCTCATGACATGCTACTGAAAAGTTTCATTTGTGTATCTTAATGTAAATATAGTTGTATAAGCTTTTTGGGTTTTAGGCACTGCCAAGTTATTTATTACCACCCGCTCCCTTATAATGATGATGACGCCAAAGTCACTGTGGGTGTTCAGAGCTCACAGCTTTGGGTGACATTTGTCTTGCTCTCTGTCGGTACCAGCTGTCTTTTTGGATACCGTAAAGTTATGTTGACTTTATTAACAGCTATAGAAGCTTTAGCCAGGTTGTGACGGTGTGTAACCCTAACAACACTAAGTGGGATACACATTAATAGTCAGTCTATGTACGCTAAACGTATCACTGAAGTCATTTTTTTTCCCTCTCCCCTAATATAAGAAAGGAACAGACATTAGACCTAGACCGGGGTTCGAGGCTTGAAAAAATCCAGTATTATTTGTTCTTCATGATGTGAAATATGTGTTGAAAAGCAACCCAAGATGAAGTCAGCCATGTGTGCCAGTGTGTTACTTGGCATGCCTTTGCTGGCCCCAACTGTAAGGGTCACTCTCCATTTCCTCCATTTTCCACTCCCCTTCACACCATTTGTGGTGAAGCAATGGGATGCACTGAAGTGCACCCTCTAGCCTCGTGTGGGATAGGGACATCAGATGCCACTCCAACCCCCTCGTCTTCCTCCGCCAGCCAACGGTGCGAAGATGAGAGGAGTGTGCTCTGAATGTTTTCTGCCTAGCAGAGGCTAGTTCTCACTTACGAAAATGGCCCCACTTTGACCTGTATATCAGGCACAATGGTGTAGGTTTCAAAGAAACATGGCACCAACAAGTTGGAAAACGTGGGCCATGCGTGGACCGTGTTTGAGTCTGGCAAGCTCCAGATCTGCTACCAGGTTCCAGCCATTATCACAGGCGCAAAAATGCCAGGCCCCAGGTGTAGCAGGGAAAAAAAAATGCCATCTCAGCCAGGATGGCATCCCTGACCTCGGAGGCACTGTGCTGTCTGTCCCCCAAGCTGATCAGTTTCAGCACGGCCTACTGACATCTCCCCATGCCAGTGTTACAGTGTTTTCCGCTAGTAGCTGGGGTGGAGGTTGCAGCTTCGTAGGGTTTCAGTCTACTCCTGCCATGAATTTTGGCCTGGGAGAGGAGATAGGCCACCCCAGTTTGCACCCGGGGAACAGACTCCACCACATTCACCCTGCCTGTCATTAAAGATAAGCACTGCAGCATCCCTGACCACAGGCGCTTGTCCATGTGTCGGTGGTCAAGTGGACCTTGCAGCAAAGCGCAGAGCTCTGGGCCCGACTGATGTTATGGGACACATGCAGGCGCAAGGCAGAGACAGCACACCAAGAGAAGTAGTAACGGCTAGGCCCAGCATAGGGAGGTGCCCCAGCTGCCATCTGCTGACGGAAGGCCTGGGTCTCCAGAAGCATAAACAAACACCAACATCTCCAGGGCCAGCAGTTTATCGATGAGGCTGTTACAGGCTTGGGCATGGGGGTGGGTTGTATTGTACTTCTGCCTGCAATGAAAAGCTTGGGAAATGTGGAGTGGCTGGGAAGAGGCGCATGATGGTGCAGGCCAAAAGGGCGCATGAGGGTGAACTCCCCAATGTGTCAGAGATAGGTGTGTAGGTGTCCTTGCATCATATACTTGCACCATATTTGGCTTTGGAAGTTAATTTTGTGCCAAAAAGTGGTTAAGACAGCGATCCCTCAGCTACTCCCGTTACACTGTCTATTGAAGTTACCATCTGTGGAAGTGGACCACCATTTCTAAGATCCCAAAGGAAGCAGGCAAGAGATGTGCAGTTCAGAAAAAAAGATGAGAAAATAAGTTTAGGCTGTAGAGCACAGAGGGATCGGAGAGGACAGAGCTGGTGTCGGCCAGGTATTCCCACAACATGCGCCTATACTTGTCCCTCCTGGTGACACTAGGCCCCTGAGTGGCAGTAATTTGTCCAGGGGGGCCATTAACGTGTTCCAGACCTAGGAATAAGTCTTCCAACAGGGTAGAGTTTTGCATGCCTTTGCTTCTACCCACTGTTTTTGCTGCTTAGCTTCCCTCCACATCTACTCTGCTTTCACCCCTAAACATCACCCCAGTTTATGCCTTTGCTTCTACCCAGGTTTTTTGTTGATTTAGCTTCCCTCTACATCTACACTGCTTTAGCCCCTAGACATCACCCCTGTCCATGTGGGGTCGGTGGCCTCGTCATCCACCAACTCCTCTTCCAATTGCGCACTGCCCCCTTACTGCAAACCGCACATGACCACAGCTTGCCTTGATGGCAACTGTGTCTCATGATCCCCACTTAGGTCCAGACAAGTCGGTGGCGGGTCCAAAACCCCAAAATTGGAAGGAAATGGCAGATGCTGCAGTATTTCTAACACCTGTTCCTGGTGCTCGGGCCTGGTCTGTGTTGTACCCTGCACCCTGCTTAACGCATCTGCCATATCCGAAGTTGTGCTGAGCGCATGCTAATGTTTCGTGTCCAGTGCAATGGATGGGATGGGATTTCACATAAGTCTGCCACCCATGGCCACTCATGGTTGAGCAACTGAGGGAGTTGACTTTGACGAACCCGAGGGTTTTGGAGTTGGAACTACATCAAAGGTCTGTGCTGCTCACACACTCTGCTCAACACATGATATGTTTAGTGCCAGCAGTGTGGAGACGTCGCACAACAGCCGTTGTTCCAGCAGGTACAGGCGTTGTAGGAGTGCATAGAGGCTAGCAGCGGCAACTATACACTTTAAAAACTATCCGCACAAGCGCCACACTTTCACCAGTAGCTCAGGAACATTGGGGTACCTTTTTCAAAAGATTAGCAGCAATGAGTTAAAAACGTGGCCCAGGCATGGAATATGTTGCAGGCTGCCAAGCTACAGAGCCAATCCCAGGTTACGGCCATTATCACACATGACAACATGCCTGGGCCCAGGTGCAGTGGCAAAAACCACATTGCCGTCTCATCGAGGATGGCATGACTCACTTTGTAGGCAGTGTGCTGTCTGGCCCCCAAGCTGATGAGCTTCAGCACGGCCCGCTGACGTCTCCCCACACCAGTGTTGCAGCGTTTCCAGCTCGTAGCTGGGGTCAATTTAACAGCGGAGGAGGGTGGTGTTTCAGCCCTCCTCCCAGGAATGTTGTGTGGGGAGACAAGTCAGGCCACCACATTTTGCGACCCGGTCCACGCCTCAACTACATTCAACCACTGTGCCCAAATTGAAAGGTAGCGTCCCTGTCCGCATGCACTTGTCCATTCGTAACTGGTCACATGGAACTTTAGGGCTAAGCGCTGAATTTAGGGACCGCCTCATGTTTGGGGGAAAGTGCTGGTGTGGACGGCACAGTGCGGTGGCGCAGTAGACACTCTGCCCAAAAAGGGCAGAGTGTCCCCCAGCCGGGATTCCAACATCTCCTGGGCCAGATTTCTTGAGATGAGGCCGTTGAAGCCTTGGGCATGTGGGTGGGTTGCGCTGTACTTTAGCATGAAATGAAAGGCTTGGGAGATGGGGAGTTGCTGGGAAGAGGCGCATGATGGCGCGGGCAAAAGGAGAAATGGCAGGAAAAGGTGAGGATAAGGGTGAACTCCCCAAAGTGTCAGAGGCAGATGTGGAGGTGTCCTGGCTCCTGGTCTGGACTGCAGCGCCAGCCCTGTCAACAGTGGAAGAGGCAGTGGCAGCCAGGCCAAACGACGATTATCCTGCGCTTGCTCTCACCCACTGAGCCCAGGGCTTGCCTTCCAAATGATGGCACCCGCAAGAGGTGGTGAGATTCCTCTCCGCAGATCTCCAAACCATCTTGGACTTGCAAATTGCACTAAATTTGTCATGTAACTGACATGTATATGATGAGTCTATCCATTGTCTGTTCATTTTGGTGAAAGTCAGCCTGTCAGCTGACAGACAGCTGTGCTTGTCAGTGATGATGTCACCGGCTGCTTGTACCCCCAGTTTTTGCTGCTTAGCTTGCCTCCACATCCACACTGCTTTTGCCCCTACACATCACCCCTATCCATGCCTGTGCCTCTAGCCATAAGTCTGCCACCCATGGAAACTCATGGTGCAGAAAGTGAGGGAGCTGACTCTGAGGAACCCTTGGGTTTTGTAGCTGGTACTCCATCAAAGGTCTCTGCTGCTCACACACCCTGCTGAACATACGGTATCTAGGGTTAGAGCGTGTGGTGACCTCGCACAACAGTAGGTGCTTCAGGCAGATGTAGGCCTTGCTGGAGTGTATTGCGGCTAGCTCCAGGTACTGTAGACTTGGGAAAGTGGGTGTCCAAGTGCCGCACTTTCACCCTTAGCTCAGCTAATTTGGGGTATGTTTTTAAAAATCATTGCACCACTACATTGAACATGTGGGCCAGGCATGGAACGTGTTGGAGGCTGGCAAGCTCCAGAGCCCTCCAACAAGCTAAAAAACCTGGCCCCAGGGGCAGCGGGGATAAACAAATTGCCATCTCATCCAGGATGGCATCCCTGACCTCAGAGGCAGTGTGCTGTCCGTCTCCCAAGCTGATGAGCTTCAGCCCAGCCTGCTGACGTCTCCCCACACCAGTGTTGCAGCGTTTTCAGCTCGTAGCTGGGGTAAATCTAACAGCGGAGGAGGAGGAGGGTGGTGTTTCAGCCCTCCTCCCAGGAATGTTTTGTGGGGAAACAAGTCAGGAAAATTCTTGAAACGGGAGAGTTTTGCATCTTTGCCCTTGCTGCCTATGGACATCCCTTTGCCTCTAGCCACCATTTTCCCTGCTTTGCTTGCCTCCACATCCACACTGCTTTTGCCCCTAGACATCACCCCAGTCCATGCCTTAGCTTGTACCCCCAGTTTTTCCTGCTTAGCTTGCCTCCACATCCACACTGCTTTTGCCCCTAGACATCACCCCAGTCCATGCCTTAGCTTGTACCCCCAGTTTTTCCTGCTTAGCTTGCCTCCACATCCACACTGCTTTTGCCCCTAGACATCACCCCAGTCCATGCCTTAGCTTGTACCCCCAGTTTTTCCTGCTTAGCTTGCCTCCACATCCACACTGCTTTTGCCCCTAGACATCACCCCAGTCCATGCCTTAGCTTGTACCCCCAGTTTTTCCTGCTTAGCTTGCCTCCACATCCACACTGCTTTTGCCCCTAGACATCACCCCAGTCCATGCCTTAGCTTGTACCCCCAGTTTTTCCTGCTTAGCTTGCCTCCACATCCACACTGCTTTTGCCCCTAGACATCATCCCTATCCATGCCTCTTCCCCTAGCCATAACTCTGCCACCCCTGGAAACTCATGGTGCAGAAACTTTGGTTGCTGACTTTGAGGAACCCTTGGGTTTTGTAGATGGAACTCCATCAAAGGTCTGTGCAGCTCACACACCCTGCTCAAGATATGGTATTGTAGGGTTTCAGCGTGTGTGAATGACGGACAACAGCCTGTGTTTGGACAGATGTAGGCCTTGCTAGAGTGTTTTTAGGCTAGCAGCGACTCCTGTGCACTTGCAAAAGTGGGCGCACAAGCGCCGCATTTTCAACAGTAGCTTCGGTACATTTGGGTATGTTTTTAAAAAACTTTGCACCACTAGGTTAGACGTGGGCCAAACATGGAACGTGTTGGAGGCTGGCAAGCTCCAGAGCCGCTACCAGGTTCCAGCCATTATCACAGGCGTAAAAATGCCAGGCCCCAGGTGTAGCAGGGAAAAAAAAATGCCATCTCAGCCAGGATGGCATCCCTGACCTCGGAGGCACTGTGCGGTCTGTCCCCCAAGCTGATGAGCTTCAGCACCGCCTGCTGACGTCTCCCCACACCAGTGTTTTAGCGTTTGCCGCTAGTAGCTGTGGTGGAGGTTGCAGCGTCGTAGGGTTTCAGTCTACTCCTGCCATGAATTTTGGCCTGGGAGAGGAGATAGGCCACCCCAGTTTGCACCCGGGGAACAGACTCCACCACATTCACCCTGCCTGTCATTAAAGATAAGCACTGCAGCATCCCTGACCACAGGCGCTTGTCCAAGTGTCGGTGGTCAAGTGGACCTTGCAGCAAAGCGCGGAACTAAGGGCCCACCTGATGTTGAGTGACACGTGCTGGTGCAAGGCGGGGACGCCACACCGGGAGAAGTTGAGACGGCTAGGGACGGCATAGTGAGGTGCCACAGTTGCCATCAGGTCCGGGAAGGCGGGAGTTTCAACAAGCCGGAACGCCAACCTCTCCTGGGCCAGCAGTTTAGCGATGTTGGCGTTCTAGGCTTGCGTGGGTGGGTGGTTAGCGGTGTATTTCTGCCAGCGCTCCAATGTCTGAGAGATGGTGGGTTGTTGTAAAGAAGCGCCTGATGGTGCCTTTGATGGTGCAGGAGAAGGAGATAAGACAGAAACAGGGGAGGATGAGGGAGAAGTCAACAAAGTGGCGGAGGCAGATGAAGTGATGTCCTGGCTCGTCCTCTGGAGTGCATCGCCAGCACTGTGAGCAGAGGCAGTGGCATGAACGGCGGGCGACGTTTGTCCTGCCGTTGCTGCCTGCCACTGATTCCATTGCTTGGATTCCAAATGACGGTGCATTGAAGTGGTGGACAGGTTGCTCTTCTCAGGGCCCCTACTCGATTTCGAGAGGCAAATTGTGTAGACGACACTATATCTGTCCTCGGCGCATTCCTTGAAAAAACTCTACACCTTCAAGAAACATGCCCTCGATGGGGGAGTTTTTCTGGGCTGGGTACAAAAGGGAACATCTTCGGACATTCCGGGTCTGGCCTGGCTTCGGCAAAGCAGCTGACCTCTGCCTCTGGACATGTCTCTGCCTCTAGCTACCCTTTTTGGTGCTGCACCTGCCTCAACATCCATACTACTTTCCCAGCTTGACATCTGCCTTGTCCAGGTGGGGTCGGTGTCCTCGTCGTCCACCACCTCCTCTTCCAACTCCTGTCTCGCCTCCTCCTCCTGCACAATGCGCATGTCAACTGGCTGCCCTGACAGCAACTGCGTCTCATCGTCGTCGATGAGGGTGGGTTGCTGGTCATCCGCCACCAAATCGACCGGAGATGGAATGGAGGAGACTCTAGTGTTTGAGCATCTGGACACAGATACTCGTCTGTTAGGTCCGTGGAATCGCGAAATGGAGGGGCAGGTTGCGGTACAGTCAAAGGAAGGGAGAACAGCTCTGGGGAGCAGGGACAGTTGGGGTTATTGTTCTGAGAAGATTGGGAATTTTGGGTGGAAGGAGGACAAGACTGTTGGGTAAGAGGAGGTAGAGGCTGACTGGCTGGTGGACAATGTGCTTTAAGCGTTATCCGACAGCCATTGCAAGACCTGTTCCTGGTTCTCGGGCCTACTAATCTTTGTACCATTCAGCCTAGTTAATGTGGAACTTTTGTGCAAAGCGCAGAACTTAGGGCCCGCCTGATGTTAAGGGACACACGCTGGTACAAGGCTCAACTCACCCTAAGTGCCAAAAACACTGCTGGTGCAAGGCTCTACTCATGCCAAGGGCCTCAATCTCTGCTGGTAGCTCAGCTTAAGGTCATGTAACTTTGTTTGGAAGGGCTCATGTTAAGGGCTAGAAAAGTGAATTTTGGAAGGTCTTACCACATCACACACACACACTCAAAATGACAGTTAAGGGTGAGGGCTTTTGGAATTCCCATTGCCTATTCCATTTGTGGTTGTCATGGGGAACGTGATTTAAAGGGGTGGTTGTTACTGTTTGTTGAGCTTAAATTGGGGTTTGTGTCCATCCATTTGGGGAGTAAAGAAGGTTTCCAGGTATTTTCCCACTTTGATAGAGGTTTTTTTGAATGTGGAAAGTGTGTAGTTGTTAGGCAGTGATGTTGGGGTAATAGAGGGTCTTTGGTGTGTTAGATGCCCCCAGGCATGCTTCCCCTGCTGTCCCAGTGTCATTCCAGAGGTGTTGGCATCATTTCCTGGGGTGTCATAGTGGACTTGGTGACCCTCCAGACACGGATTTGGGTTTCCCCCTTAACGAGTATCTGTTCCCCATAGACTATAATGGGGTTCGAAACCCGTTCGAACACACGAACATTGAGCGGCTGTTCGAATCGAATTTCGAACCTCGAACATTTTAGTGTTCGCTCATCTCTATTCAGGATCATTTAGTTCTCTGTGTGGAGTGATCTTCGCTTGGCCTGATGTTGATTATATAGCCTGACCATGGTTGGAAGGAAGGATCTTTGATAGCACTGCTTCTCACACTTTGGGTGAAGCAGTTGGTCACTAGAGTTGAGCGATTGGGGAAGATCGGATCACTTTTGGCGATCGAGTAAATTTCACGATTGTGATCGTGATTGGCTGGAGAATAATCGAAAATCAGATTTTAAAAACAATCCTTAAATCTCAAGATCGGCTCAACTCTACTCCATAAACAGAAAGTAACTAGGGTTGAGCGATCGGGATCGGGAAAGATCAGATCCCGATCAGGAAAGATCAGATCCCGATCAACAATCAAGCAAATTTCATGATTGTGATGGCTGGAAAATGATCGAAAAATCTGATTTTAAAAACGATCCTGAAATCTCAAGATCGGCTCAACCCTATTGGTCACTGACAGAAAATGGACTTTCGTTTTCTTTTTTTTCAACATATAATGTGTATGTTCCAAATTTGAAGGTGTCATTCAACCTCCGATAAGATTTAACCATTTAAAGATTTATTTAATAAACATGAAGTCCAAATGGAACAACCATATGAAAAAACTATGGACACTCCATGAACGAATAACTTGTAGAGCAACGTATAGCAGCAATAATTTTTGTGTGAATATCAATCTTTTAGTGTAAAGAAGTGGAGCCCCCAAACAGAAACCTAATCCGCTTAAAACAGCGGTTACCTGCGGGCACCATAGCGCTTTTCTCTCTGCATTTCTCAAGCAGAAAAGGACAGGACACAAAAAAGGAGGAAATCAGTTGTAGATCATGCATAACCACAACATGTCCCAAGGGTTCCAGACTGCTTGTAATTTGTCTTCCACATTAGTTGACAATGCTGAGATATGCTCCGGGGATCTGATCTCCTTAATGCAGGCGTACTGGTTTGTTGCCAGTGTTTAGTAGTGCCTACGGGGTACCCTAGAAAGCAGCCACTATAAAGGTGGGACTTTTATAATATCTTGATAAGGTCTTGAGTTCTCTTGTAGGTGGTTACAGCACAAAAAGCATGGGATCTCACAAGCATCTGGTGTGTTTCCACCTCTGATAAAGTAATCCTTAGGCCGGGTTTACATGGGTTTTTTTGGGCCGAATTTTGAAATCAATGGGAGCCAGTCATTTCCTTTTTCCGCGAGCGGTTTGTTCCCACTCACGGAAAAAAGAAGCGACCTGCCCTTTCTAAAGGCGGATTCTGTGGCTGATTTGGCGACGGACGTCCGCCTCGCGACACCTCCCTCCCGACTAGGCCCATTCATTTGTCCTAATCCGGAGCGGAATGCCACACTGCACCGGCATCCAATTGTGGCTAGCCATTAGAATTACTTTATAGCTTTTTTTTTTACTTGACTCTTTCCTTTTTGTGGCTTTCTATGTACACAAGACCATTTTTTATTTTCTTCACCTATACTAGTATGGAAAATAGAAATGTAACTTCTTATTGTGTGTGTATTTTCCCTTCTTAGCACTTCCCACTGACAGATTTCTTGTTGCTGCCATTTTCTATGAGATAATTAATTGCCTTCAGTTCAGGGGTGTAATAATACAATTAATTATGCTCTGACGTTCTTGTCAGGGAACAATTCTTAACTGGGCGTCTTTTAGGCTGAGCTAACTCCAGGCTTGTAGAATTTACATATTGCAGATTCTGGTGAGTATTTTAACCCCTGCCCTCCTAAAGGCCCTGTCCTGCAGTGCAAGCATTTTATAGTGTAAGCTATGTCACCTCTAGTAGAGTAATTACCTACTTCATGTAGTCTATAACTTACATCTTTACATCTTGTTCTTACAAGTCACCTTGCAGGGTTATACCTTGAGTTATAGTTACTGAGTAGAGATGAGCGAACACTAAAATGTTCAAGGTTCGAAATTCGATTCGAACAGCCGCTCACTGTTCGAGTGTTCGAATGGGTTTCGAACCCCATTATAGTCTATGGGGAACATAAACTCGTTAAGGGGGAAACCCAAATTCGTGTCTGGAGGGTCACCAAGTCCACTATGACACCCCAGGAAATGATACCAACACCCTGGAATGACACTGGGACAGCAGGGGAAGCATGTCTGGGGGCATAAAAGTCACTTTATTTCATGGAAATCCCTGTCAGTTTGCGATTTTCGCAAGCTAACTTTTCCCCATAGAAATGCATTGGCCAGTGCTGATTGGCCAGAGTACGGAACTCGACCAATCAGCGCTGGCTCTGCTGGAGGAGGCGGAGTCTAAGATCGCTCCACACCAGTCTCCATTCAGGTCCGACCTTAGACTCCGCCTCCTCCCGCAGAGCCAGCGCTGATTGGCCGAAGGCTGGCCTATGCATTCCTATGCGAATGCAGAGACTTAGCAGTGCTGAGTCAGTTTTGCTCAACTACACATCTGATGCACACTCGGCACTGCTACATCAGATGTAGCAATCTGATGTAGCAGAGCCGAGGGTGCACTAGAACCCCTGTGCAATCTCAGTTCACGCTAATAGAATGCATTGGCCAGCGCTGATTGGCCAATGCATTCTATTAGCCCGATGAAGTAGAGCTGAATGTGTGTGCTAAGCACACACATTCAGCACTGCTTCATCACGCCAATACAATGCATTAGCCAGTGCTGATTGGCCAGAGTACGGAATTTGGCCAATCAGCGCTGGCTCTGCTGGAGGAGGCGGAGTCTAAGGTCGGACCTGAATGGAGACTGGTGTGGAGCGATCTTAGACTCCGCCTCCTCCAGCAGAGCCAGCGCTGATTGGCCGAATTCCGTACTCTGGCCAATCAGCGCTGGCCAATGCATTCTATTAGCCCGATGAAGTAGAGCTGAATGTGTGTGCTTAGCACACACATTCAGCTCTACTTCATCAGGCTAATAGAATGCATTGGCCAATCAGCGCTGGCCAATGCATTCTATTAGCTTGATGAAGCAGAGTGTGCACAAGGGTTCAAGCGCACCCTCGGCTCTGATGTAGCAGAGCCGAGGGTGCACAAGGGTTCAAGTGCACCCTCGGCTCTCCTACATCAGAGCCGAGGGTGCGCTTGAACCCTTGTGCAGCCTCGGCTCTGCTACATCAGAGCCGAGGGTGCGCTTGAACCCTTGTGCACACTCTGCTTCATCAAGCTAATAGAATGCATTGGCCAGCGCTGATTGGCCAGAGTACGGAATTCGGCCAATCAGCGCTGGCCAATGCATCCCTATGGGAAAAAGTTTATCTCACAAAAATCTTAATTACACACCCGATAGAGCCCCAAAAAGTTATTTTTAATAACATTCCCCCCTAAATAAAGGTTATCCCTAGCTATCCCTGCCTGTACAGCTATCCCTGTCTCATAGTCACAAAGTTCACATTCTCATATGACCCGGATTTGAAATCCACTATTCGTCTAAAATGGAGGTCACCTGATTTCGGCAGCCAATGACTTTTTCCAATTTTTTTCAATGCCCCCGGTGTCGTAGTTCCTGTCCCACCTCCCCTGCGCTGTTATTGGTGCAAAAAAGGCGCCAGGGAAGGTGGGAGGGGAATCGAATTTTGGCGCACTTTACCACGCGGTATTCGATTCGAACATGGCGAACACCCTGATATCCGATCGAACATGTGTTCGATAGAACACTGTTCGCTCATCTCTATTACTGAGGTTGCGAAGGAAGTTGTGTGTATACAGTAGGAGATATTGAAAATTGCAAATATTCTCTGGGTGAACAAGAATATGGTCTTTAGAGATGAGCGAACAGTGAAATATTCGAGATTTGATATTCGTTTCGAGTAGAGCCTCAATATTCGACTACTCGATCGAATATCGAATCCCATTATAGTCTATGGGAAAAAATGCTCGTTTCAGGGGAAACCACTATTCGACTAAAGAAGAGTCACCAGGTGCACGAGTAGCAGGAGGAGAGTGTTTAGGAGGAGCGCTGTGCAGATAAAGTGCTCGGACCCCATTATAGTCTATGGGGTCTGTGCGCTTTAACTGCACAGCGCTTGCAGTTGTGCTGATAAAAAGTAAGCTCCCTCATAACCGCAAGCTGCCAGCTCTCCAGACTAGCAAAGACGAGTCTGCGGCAAATCAATGCTGGTTCTGCAGCAGGCTCGTCCTTGCTAGTCGGAAGAGAGCTGGCAGTTTGCTGTTACGAGGGAGCTTACTTTTTTTTTTTTCTCATAGGAATGAATCGACCAGCGTTGATTGGCCAGTGTACAGCATTCGGCCAATCAATGCTGGTTCTGCCTCCTCTGTGAGGAGGCGGAGTCAAAAATCGGACCACAATGGAGACTGCTGTGGTCCAATCTTAGACTCCTCCTCCTCACAGACGAGCCTGCTGCAGAACCAGCGTTGATTTGCTGAATGCTATACACTGTATAGTTTCGGCCAATCAAAGCTGGTTCTGAATCGAATATTTACTATGAATAGCTAGTAGTATTCGATCGAGTACGAATAATTTGAATACCGTAGTATTCTATCGAATACCTACTCGATCAAATACTACTCACTCATTTCTAATGGTCTAGAAAATGCATTCATCTTTAAAGATGTTTATAGTTTTGATTCTCTTTTCTTCCATTATAGTAGTAGTAGATCTTTTTTTTTTTTTTTGATCATCCAACCGATGTTTTATTAGGTTTTCATTGCCTTAAATGATTGCTGTTTTAGATAGTTTGCAGTATTCGTTTGGTTCACTCTTGGTGATGTGATGGGGAGCCATATTGCAACTCTACTTTTTTTTTTTTTTTTAAACAAACTATTGGTACCAGCAATTATAATGTCACTGGTAAATATTCCTATATGTAGTCAAGAAGTGAAGTAGAGTTTGCATAGATCTTAGGTGCACCATGGTCTGACCAACATCCGGCCGGTGGCAGTAACACTTTAATCCTTGATTCCATATCTGTCAGAACCCACTTGGCTCACTTGCAAGTTTGCTCAAGAACACTGCCTTGAATAAAAAATGGTGTCTAAATATCACCCAAGAGCAACTTCTCCCAACGATCCAAGAATAATATGGTGATGAGCAATGCTTTTACCATCCTGATGTGGCAACATGTCACAAGGCAAAGGTGACAAGTTGATCAGTGTACAAAACAGTGACTTATAGGGTTGATCCGATCTTGAGATTTCAGGATCATTTTTAAAATCCAATTTTCGATCATTTTCCAGCTGATCGCTATCCTGAAATTGGCTCGATCGCCAATCGGGATCCGATGATTCCTGATCGCTCAACCCTAGTTACTTTATGTTTATGGAGTAGGGTTGAGCCGATCTTGAGATTTCAGGATCTTTTTTTAAAATCTGATTTTCGATCATTTTCCAGCCAATCGTGATTGGGAAATTTTCACAATTGCCGATCAGGATCCATTCTTTCCCCATCCTGATTGCTCAACCCTAGTGACATATTGACATAGTCATCAGATCTCAATCCCATTGAGAACATATGGACAATCCTCCAAAGTCAGGTGGACAAACAAAAATGCAGAAATTGGGATGTATTCTGAGCACTCATTAGTTAAAGAACTATCTGCCATCAGTCAGGATTCGGCCTAGAATCTGATATCCGGCAAGCCAGGGCAAATTGTAGAAGTCTTGGTAAATATTGAGTTTTTGCATAAACTTGATTTATTTTTCAATAAAGGTTTAAAAATTGAAAATGCTTATAATTGTACTTCAGTATCTAAAAGATCCATATGCACTGAAGCAGGACACCAGAATTTGGGTCAGTCTTAAAATTCTGTAGGTTTAAAAATATATATCAGAATAGTGGTGATAGTCAAATGAACATTATAATGGGAAATATTTAAGACTATTTCTGCTTACTACTTTAACCATTTAATGAATAATCTCTTGATAGTCAGGGCAGTTTTTGATGTTATAAAGAAAAAAGTTTTTCTTTAGCTCACCCAAATATAGTTCGCGTTGTCGGCTTCTTCATAAATAGCTTATGAGTGTGTTTTTTTAGGGGGAATTTTTTGTGCTGTGTGTTTTCATTTACATCATTTTTTGTTATTTTATGATGTGGAATTAAATAAAAGCTAAATTTTATATCGGAGAGAGGCCGGATTCTATTTGTTTGATTGATTGAAGTTTTTGATGTTCTCTTTTGTTCCATAGCAACATATTTTCCATCAAAGTAACCGAGGGCCTTGTTTTTTGCAGGACACGTAGTAGTGTTTAATGGCATCCTTTTTCTGGTGCATATAGTTAATGCTCAGCGTCGTAATGGTACACTGCTGTTCTAGAGTAGGCACAGGAGCTTTGCTGCTATGTGGTTCCAGATCCTGGCAGTATTAACAGGGATCCAAGACTAGCTGTCCAACACCTGAAGCTTCTCTCCTCGGATGCTACAATCATAGCATTTGGATTGTTAGGGGGTGTAATCATCCCCCTTTTACTCCCTCGGGACCCATGTGTGGTCCATAGGGTTGCCAGGGCAACCAGGAGGCAAATGAGTAGCCCCCTGGCTGCCTTTCCCTTTAACACATAGAGAATCTTTGTACCATGTGTTTTAACTCGTAAGTACTGCTGTATATGATACAGGGGGATCAAGAGACCTCAGGATGAAGAGTGGAAGAGTAACTTTTTGTTTTTTAAAGTATAAAAAAATAAGTTAAAAAAAACCTTTGCCATTTAAAAAATAATGTTAAAAAAAAAAAATTATGGCCATGTATGTATAATTCCACAGTATGTAAAAATTATTTATCCCATATGGAAAACACTACAACAGAATAAATACCCCAACGTGCAAATTAATGTGTGATGGTTACCTTGCCTTCTTCAAAAAATGCAATTAGATGTGATCAAAAAGCTGTTCATGGTACCAATTAAAATTAGTATTTGTCCCAAAAAACCCTCCTCACACAGACTAGGCAACAAAGTGGTTTTGGGGCCCTTGCACACAACCAAGTCCCATAGTACTCCGCTGTCTGCATAGGAATCACTGCGTCATGGTCAATTATGATGCAATGAGCTCCCGATCCACCCGATTGGTAGAGTAATGAATTGTCATCACTATGATGCATTGAGTTCTATGCACATGTCTGAGTTCAGGCCAGGTCCTACAGCTTACACATGGATGAGACTCGGTTGTGTGCAAGGGCTCTAAGATCACTTGATCCTGCACATTCTGAATAAGTCCATATAAACGGGTCACCTCGTAAAGTCCTTTTTCAGGTTAAACTTGGCAGACTGTTGTGGTCTGGCTTCATTAACCTCTTCCAATTTGCGGTTATCACCAGGGAATACAGTCAGCCATATTTTCCTCTCTTTTCAAAAGAATGGCCATTCATCTAATGAATGAATTGGAGACACCACCCTGGCACAAAGAAGGGGGTCTGGAGCTGGAGAATGCCCTCGGTGACACTTTTATGCCCTAGTAGGGCAAACAGGATGGAATTGTTGCGATTACGGTTGAGCAATCGAGATCGCCAAGGATCAGATTCCGATTGAGTAAATTTCACGATCGGTATTCCGATCCTGATCTTTTCCAGCGGGATTGAGGTCAGAGGTTATCTCAAAATCGGCTCAACCCTATTCATGTATATATCATTAATAGGGTTGAGCGATCTGGATTGGGAAAGATCAGAACCCGATCATTGATCGAGCAAATTTCACAATTGGTATCGGCTGGAAAATGATCAGAAATTGGATTTTAAAATCGATCCTGAAATCTCAGGATCGGCTCAACCCTAGTTGATAAAAATTCCTTTTATGGGTTCAATATGAATTTTATTTTCTGGTGAAATTGCACTTTACATTCCCATCATGTTTTGTGTACCCTAATAATAAAGTCAGAGTGCATCCCAAAAACCGCCCCAGAATAGCAGCCCTCTCACTGTGATATTGTCATATTCCAGCTCCATGTCACTACCGAGACGCTGTAGGAAGGTAAGACGGCTGAATTAAGTGTGAAGTGAATCTTAAACTCCATTTCCACCCGGCTGCTGGGGCTCTAAATGTTTGATTTGCATAACTAGTTAAAATGATATGGGAGCAGCATATTGATTCAATTCCATCTCACAAAACTGTTAATTAATAATGATAATAAATGTGTCAGCACTTTATTATCTGCTTTGAATTGGCGATGATAAGCGTATTAATGCCACTCCAGTAATAAAACTGCCCTGGCTATTGTTGGAAAAGCTGTGAGAGTTTGAATAACCCAGCAATAAATATTTGTGTAATTTGCCAGAGATCAAATTAGAGAATTAATGATGTTTTCTCATGAACTGCAGAATTTGATTAAGTACTTAGAATTTCCCTAACTGCTCGGGGGACTGCTAGGACCGAGGCTTCGCCTGCTCTTTGATCTTTTTTGGAAGCTTCGGGCTTTTATAGGTCACCTGTACCAAATGTAATAATGCAAGACCAATAATAGATATTTTAATAAAGGGGTACTGCGTAGTACTGCGCTAGTACAGGACTTGTATAATAATTCAGCTATGCAATTCTAACATACCTGGATACACTGCTGTATAGTGTTTGAAAGCCCATAGCTTCTTGTTACCCCAGTCGCCATCTGTACGACATTGGAAGTGTAGTATAGTTGCATGACCCCAATTATGCGGTGACGATCCTTTTCCAAAAACCCAGTGTCACTAGCACCTCCCCCGCATCTACCATATTATACTTGCCTATCTTCTTCCTGTCCAGATTTCCTTCTGTGCAGAATGGCTCCTTCTCCTTCTGTGATGTCTGCCTGCACATGCACAAAAGAGCTGGAGTCCCGACTCTGCGCTGAAGCCAACACTCCATCTCTATTGCTCAAGCGTAGGAGTCCAAAGTAGCTGCCTACCCCTGCACAGTAGACAGAGAGTGTAGGCTATGGCACAGTGCTGGGACTGCAGAGCAGACACTGGCAGAGTCACAAAAGAGGAAGTCTGGACATGTAGAAGACAGGTAAGTATAATGGGATGGAGGGGCCGAATTAGTTGGGAAGGGCTAGTAGTGGGCGGGATAGCTGGAGAGACAGGGAGGGGGTGTTAGAGAGGGAAGGGGGAGGTGTGAGAGGCACTGGCAGAGTCACAAAAGAGGAGGAGCCATTCCCCACAGAAGGAGGTCTGGACATGAAGAAGATAGGTAAGTATAATGGGATGGGGGGATGAATTAGTTGGAAAGGGCTAGTAGTGGGCAGGATAGCTGGAGAGACGGGGAGGGGGTGTTAGAGAGGGAGGAGTGAGAGGCAATGGCAGGGTCACAAAAGAGGAGGAGCCATTCCCCACAGAAGGAAGTCTGTACTTGAAGAAGACAGATAAGTATAATGGGGTAGGGGGGGTGGGCTGAGTTAGTTGGGAAGGGCTAGTAGTGGGCAGGATAGCTGGAGGGACAGGAAGGGAGTTTGAGAGGGAATGGGGAGGAGTGAGAGGGAGATGGTGTGAGAGGCTACAACTACCATAATGCATTGCATTAGATAATACAGCAGGAAGCTAAACCCTGTAAACAAATGCAGAGGATACTAGGAGCTCCTGGAGAAACCCAGGAATCACTCAAAACACTGCTAAAGGTGTTTAAGTGAACTTATTAACCCATTAATAGCACTAACAAACCTTTTTCAAATAAAGATTTTTTTTTACCCAGAAAACCCCTTTAATCAATGGCATATGATGGAAACCAGGTTGCCTAAATAATATTGAATGAAAAATGGGGACTTAGTTATGCAACCTTAGATGGGTGACCATACCCTACTCCAATCAGGTTAGCATCCTTTTAGTCAAGGTATTTATTCTATGTCTGTTCACTTGTGACCTTTGTGTTAGTGTACTGTATACCTCTTGGTGTTGGAATATGTATCTTGTGTTTTTGTGCCAGTGCAACAAGTCGTGGCAGAGTATTGGTTGTACCTAGGTGTTGTAAAACGCGAGACGTTGTTAGGCCCGCTGGTGTGACCCCTTTGCTAGTTGTGGTGTGTCTTGGTTACAGTAGTGAGAGGTCCCATTATTAATGTCATTATTATTAGCAAACAATGTTTCAGTCTATTTATCATGTCAACTTTTGAAACAATGTATTCTTGTTCCTCGTCTGTTGCACATGCGATATATACTATGTGATTATGGTGAAATGAATGGTACAAATGTAACAATACAATGAATGTAACAATGTAACAATACGGCAGCTCACATTCACAATAGTAATAGTTTTTACAAGAAATATAAAAATAGGTGGAAAAAGTATTTGCTGAATATGATAGAGTTCCATTTATTCTGTTTGTCGCTTCCTTGGCTGAAATTCTGTGTGGTCTCTATCAGCACCGTGACACGCATTAACATCCAGCTGAACATAGCGGTTTGGGCTCAGGTGGAGCAATAAAGCTGTTCCAATCCTCCGAGGAACGAGACCAACCAAGCATGCCGCAGAGAAAAGCGAGTGTGTTACCTGTCACCTGCACTACAGGTGTGAACAGGTACAATGACTTCATTCATTTGCTTCATAAACTGTCAGTAAATTGAGTTAATTAGCTTGTGTTTCCATTGTAT